>NC_137102.1:60659322-60666822 GCF_949357685.1 Gobio gobio | reverse complement strand
TACTGGACTATATACTGGACTATATACTGCACTATATACTGGACTATATACTGGACTATATACTGCACTATATACTGGACTATATACTGCACTATATACTGGACTATATACTGCACTATATACTGCACTATATACTGGACTATATACTGCACTATATACTGCACTATATACTGCACTATATACTGGACTATATACTGCACTATATACTGCACTATATACTGCACTATATACTGGACTATATACTGCACTATATACTGGACTATATACTGCACTATATACTGCACTATATACTGCACTATATACTGCACTATATACTGCACTATATACTGGACTATATACTGCACTATATACTGCACTATATACTGCACTATATACTGGACTATATACTGCACTATATACTGGACTATATACTGCACTATATACTGCACTATATACTGCACTATATACTGCACTATATACTGGACTATATACTGCACTATATACTGCACTATATACTGCACTATATACTGCACTATATACTGCACTATATACTGGACTATATACTGCACTATATACTGGACTATATACTGGACTATATACTGCACTATATACTGCACTATATACTGGACTATATACTGGACTATATACTGCACTATATACTGCACTATATACTGGACTATATACTGTGCACAAGTAGGTGGAAGTACCGACTCTACTATTTTTGAAAATAAGCAAATTCTCTGTCTCCCCTAGAGTTAAACAGTTGAGTTTGACCGTTTTTGAATCCATTCAGCCGATCTATGGGTCTGGCGGTAGCACTTTTAGCATAGCTTAGCATAGATCATTGAATCTGATTAGACCGTTAGCATCTCGCTCAAAAATGACCAAAGACTTTTGATATTTTTCCAATTTATGTGATTGTTGCGGGCAAAAATCCTTGATTATACGGCACGTTTTCTTAAAAAATGCGATGGAAAATATTTATGCAATTTTATGCTATAAAATTGCGGGAACTTGCAAAAACTGCGGTTTGATGAAAAATAGAAAAAAAGCACTACATCACAGAAAGTGCTGGGAATATTTAAGTTCTCATCTTGTTTTATTTGAAGACCTTAATAGACACACGGCTCAAATTTACAAAACATTGAGTCAAACAAGTTCTGTAGCTTTACAAAAGGAATATGCTACAACTTCTGAAAAAATTAATAAATAACTTCCTGTTTTACAGAGGTAGATTTACAAAACAGACATTTGAGTGCATCCAGTGCACAAAGTGCAATCTCTTAAATGACTGACCCTCATGTGGTTGGACACCCGTCAGACCTCCGTTCATCTTCAGACACAAATGAAGATATTTTAGTGTAAATCTGATGCTCTGAAAGGCCTCCATTGGCTCAACTTTACACTCTCAAGACCCTTAAAAGACACTAAAGACTTAAGTTACAAAGTCCATCTCACTACAGCGGCTCTACAATAACTTTATGGAGACGAGAATAATTTTTGTGCTAAAACCTAAATAACGACTTATATAGAGATGACCGATTTCAAAAAACAGCATCATGAAGCTTCGAAGCGTTATGAATCAGTGAGTCGATTCATGATTCGGATCGCGTGTCAAACTGCTGAAATACGTGACTTTGGCGATCCAAACCGCTGAATCGACTCACTGATTCATAACGCTCCAAACCGCTGAATCGACTCACTGATTCATAACGCTCCAAACCGCTGAATCGACTCACTGATTCATAAAGCTCCAAACCGCTGAATCGACTCACTGATTCATAAAGCTCCAAACCGCTAAATCGACTCACTGATTCATAACGCTCCAAACCACTGAATCGACTCACTGATTCATAACGCTTCAAACCTCTGAATCGACTCGCTGATTCATAACGCTTCAAACCGCTGAATCGACTCGCTGATTCATAACGCTTCAAACCGTTGAATCGACTCACTGATTCATAACGCTCCAAACCGCTGAATCGACTCACTGATTCATAAAGCTCCAAACCGCTAAATCGACTCACTGATTCATAACGCTCCAAACCACTGAATCGACTCACTGATTCATAACGCTCCAAACCGCTGAATCGACTCACTGATTCATAACGCTTCAAACCGCTGAATCGACTCGCTGATTCATAACGCTTCAAACCGCTGAATCGACTCACTGATTCATAACGCTTCAAACCGCTGAATCGACTCACTGATTCATAACGCTTCAAACCGCTGAATCGACTCGCTGATTCATAACGCTTCAAACCGCTGAATCGACTCACTGATTCATAATGCTCTGAAGCTTCATGATGCTGTTTTTTGAAATCGGTCAACACACAGGGAAACTGCTTTGCTTTGGTCTTTTGCTGTTATTTTTGTTGGCCAATGGGAGTTTGCGAGCTTCATCATGGTTTCAGCGATATCTATGGTTTCAGCGATATCTATGGTTTCAGCGATATCTATGGTTTCAGCGATATCTATGGTTTCAGCGATATCTATGGTTTCACCACGGGGTTTGCAGCTTTTCGATGACGTTCGCGTTAGGTAATTACATCACTTCAAAACGTTCCCATGGCAACAGGGGGAAATGGCGGCTCTTGCGTTAAGTAAACAAACATTTTTCAACTTTCTGTTAATATATATATGACTTTTTTGCAACGAAAATGCGGGGATTATGAAATCATGCCAGCCCCGCATATTTTGCACGCGGAAATAGGCAATTTACGCGGCGAAAGTGCGGCGTATTTGAAAAAATGCGGCTCCCGCATAAATATGCGGACTTTGGCTGATTATGCCTTAAATCATGCGATCGCATAATCACGTCTTTCTGGAGGGACTGAGTAACATATATTGCAGTGAATTATAAACAGCGATGTGTCCTTGTTTTGTATAATGCTACATGTTGTGTGTGTTTTTTAGCTCATTGTTTTGTGGGTGACAAAGTGTGTTTGTCGGCTGTCAACCTTTGCTAGTGTTTTGGAAGAATGAGTTGATTAGAGAGCTGAATAAAGTGTTTTGGTAGTTGTAGTGCACTTTGAATGTGAAATGAACTGCTTTGCCAAGCTGAAAGTTGGTTATGGCGAACTGTGAGAAGAGTTTTGCAAAAGTGACCTAAGAATTGAGAAATGTGTCCTAGCGTCTGTAAATCATTGTAAGTAAAAACTGTAAGTACTGTAAAGTGGTCGATACCCAAAATGGCTGATATGGAAATGTTGGATATCGTTTAACTCTGAATCTAAAGAGTCTTAAAAAAAAATATTTTTTTAATATCTCCTGACCACTAGGTGGCACTGTGCCGGAACTATGCAGGAAGCCTCAAGTCATGGTTGTGATGACATGCACCAATTTTTGTCTCAATAAGCTAAAGCGTTGTGGAGACATAGCCTTGCGTTCATTTTGCCGTGTTCTTCGGCAAATTAGTTTGCGCGAAAATAAACAACGGTTTAACGAATCAACTTTAATTCCATAACTTTTTGTCTGCATGGTCTGAAGATGACATTTTCATGAAACAGTCTTGGAGGAGTTCACAAAAGTAGGTTTTTCGGAAAAATCGAAACGTCTTGAGCCACGGAACAATTCAAAGTTATTAGCATGAATATGCACCATTTGGGCCGGAGCCATAATCTCTAGTCTCTGTTTGAATCGTTTACATCAGATTTCGTACTGTAAAGCATCTCCACATCCATCTATAAACCGACCGACCCGACGAGGGCCGCTGTTGTTTCACACTAACGGATGCCGAGGCCTTGAGCACAGTCACAGCCGACACGCCGGCGCTCAGACAGACGGTAATGGCTTGTTCTGTGAGCTGCATGAAAACAGTCACATCAACACAGCTCTGAAATGACAAGCTGCAAAAGTGCTTCACTGCGGCTGCATCTGAAAGCTGCTTTCAGAGAGAGGTAATTATCAGCAGTAGAGGCGTCCGGCTCAAGAGACGAGTCCAAGAGAGAGAGAGACAGGCATACTCTACACTGTGCACTATACACTGGACTATATACTGGACTATATACTGCACTATATACTGGACTATATACTGGACTATATACTGGACTATATACTGCACTATATACTGGACTATATACTGGACTATATACTGGACTATATACTGCACTATATACTGGACTATATACTGCACTATATACTGGACTATATACTGGACTATATACTGGACTATATACTGCACTATATACTGGACTATATACTGCACTATATACTGGACTATATACTGCACTATATACTGGACTATATACTGGACTATATACTGGACTATATACTGCACTATATACTGGACTATATACTGGACTATATACTGGACTATATACTGCACTATATACTGCACTATATACTGGACTATATACTGCACTATATACTGGACTATATACTGCACTATATACTGGACTATATACTGCACTATATACTGGACTATATACTGGACTATATACTGGACTATATACTGCACTATATACTGCACTATATACTGGACTATATACTGGACTATATACTGGACTATATACTGCACTATATACTGGACTATATACTGGACTATATACTGCACTATATACTGGACTATATACTGGACTATATACTGCACTATATACTGCACTATATACTGGACTATATACTGGACTATATACTGCACTATATACTGGACTATATACTGGACTATATACTGGACTATATACTGCACTATATACTGGACTATATACTGGACTATATACTGCACTATATACTGGACTATATACTGGACTATATACTGGACTATATACTGCACTATACACTGGACTATATACTGGACTATATACTGGACTATATACTGCACTATATACTGGACTATATACTGCACTATACACTGGACTATATACTGGACTATATACTGGACTATATACTGCACTATACACTGGACTATATACTGTGCATTATATACTGGACTATATACTGCACTATATACTGGACTATATACTGCACTATATACTGGACTATATACTGCACTATACACTGGACTATATACTGTGCATTATATACTGGACTATATACTGCACTATATACTGGACTATATACTGCACTATACACTGGACTATGTACTGGACTATATACTGCACTATATACTGCACTATATACTGGACTATATACTGTGCATTATATACTGGACTATATACTGTGCACTATATACTGAACTATATACTGGACTATATACTGCACTATATACTGCACTATATACTGGACTATATACTGTGCACTATATACTGGACCATATACTGCACTATATACTGCACTATATACTGGACTATATACTGTGCACTATATACTGGAATATATACTGGACTATATACTGCACTATATACTGCACTATATACTGGACTATATACTGGACTATATACAGCACTATATACTGCACTATATACTGGACTATATACTGTGCACTATATACTGGACTATATACTGGACTATATACTGCACTATATACTGGACTATATACTGTGCACTATATACTGGACCATATACTGCACTATATACTGCACTATATACTGGACTATATACTGTGCACTATATACTGGACTATATACTGGACTATATACTGCACTATATACTGGACTATATACTGGACTATATACTGTGCACTATATACTGGACTATATACTGCACTATATACTGCACTATATACTGGACTATATACTGTGCACTATATACTGGACTATATACTGGACTATATACTGCACTATATACTGGACTATATACTGGACTATATACTGCACTATATACTGCACTATATACTGGACTATATACTGGACTATATACTGCACTATATACTGGACTATATACTGGACTATATACTGGACTATATACTGTGCACTATATACTGTGCACTATATACTGTGCACTATATACTGGAGTAAATACTGGAGTATATACTGGACTATATACTGCACTATATACTGGACTATACACTGTACTATATACTGTGCACTATATACTGCACTATATACTGGACTATATACTGGACTATATACTGTGCACTATATACTGGACTATATACTGCACTATACACTGGACTATATACTGGACTATATACTGTGCACTATATACTGTGCACTATATACTGTGCACTATATACTGTGCACTATATACTGGAGTAAATACTGGAGTATATACTGCACTATATACTGGACTATACACTGTACTATATACTGTGCACTATATACTGCACTATATACTGGACTATATACTGTGCACTATATACTGGACTATATACTGTGCACTATATACTGGACTATATACTGCACTATATACTGGACTATATACTGGACTATATACTGTGCACTATATACTGCACTATATACTGTGCACTATATACTGGACTATATACTGTGCACTATATACTGGACTATATACTGCACTATATACTGGACTATATACTGGACTATATACTGTGCACTATATACTGGACTATATACTGGACTATATACTGGACTATATACTGTGCACTATATACTGGACTATATACTGGACTATATACTGTGCACTATATACTGGACTATATACTGGACTGTATACTGGACTATATACTGCACTATATACTGGACTATATACTGTGCACTATATACTAGACTATTTACTGTGCACTATATACTGGACTATATACTGCACTATATACTGGACTATATACTGTGCACTATATACTGGACTTTATACTGCACTATATACTGGACTATATACTGGACTATATACTGGACTATATACTGTGCACTATATACTGGACTATATACTGCACTATATACTGCACTATATACTGGACTATATACTGTGCACTATATACTGGACTATATACTGGACTATATACTGTGCACTATATACTGGACTATATACTGTGCACTATATACTGGACTATATACTGGACTGTATACTGGACTATATATTGGACTATATACTGTGCACTATATACTGGACTATTTACTGTGCACTATATACTGGACTATATACTGCACTATATACTGGACTATATACTGTGCACTATATACTGGACTATATACTGCACTATATACTGGACTATATACTGGACTATATACTGTGCACTATATACTGTGCACTATATACTGTGCACTATATACTGGAGTAAATACTGGAGTATATACTGGACTATATACTGCACTATATACTGGACTATACACTGTACTATATACTGTGCACTATATACTGCACTATATACTGGACTATATACTGGACTATATACTGTGCACTATTTACTGGACTATATACTGGACTATATACTGCACTATACACTGGACTATATACTGGACTATATACTGTGCACTACATACTGTGCACTATATACTGTGCACTATATACTGGACTATATACTGTGCACTATATACTGGACTATATACTGCACTATATACTGGACTATATACTGGACTATATACTGTGCACTATATACTGCACTATATACTGGACTATATACTGGACTATATACTGTGCACTATATACTGGACTATATACTGTGCACTATATACTGGACTATATACT
>NC_137102.1:60636822-60651822 GCF_949357685.1 Gobio gobio | reverse complement strand
CTCCTCTGAAGGTGTGCTGTGGTGTATCTGGCCCCAAGATGTTAGCAGCAGATCCTTTAAGTCCTGTAAGTTCCGAGGTGGGGCCTTGTTTGTTCAGCTCATCCCACAGATGCTCGATTGGATTGAGATCTGGGGAATTTGGACTCCAACTCGTTGTTGTGCTCCTCAAAGCATTCCTGAAGCATTTGTGCTTTGTGGCGGCGCATTATCTGCTGAAAGAGCCACAGCCACAGGGAAAACCGTCTCCAAAGGCTGGACATGGGCTCATCAATGCTTAGGTAGGTGCGACGTGTCAGAGTAATGATGATGCTCTGACCCGTCACAATCTGGCCCTTGTCAAACTCGCTCAAATCCTTACGCTTGGCCATTTTTCCTGCTTCTAACACATCAACTCTTGAGGATGAAATGTTCACTTGCTGCCTAATATATCCCACCCACTAACTGAGACCATCAGTGTTATTCACCGGTCATAATGTTATGCCTGTATTTACATAATACAATGCTGGGTTAGTTTTTTCTATTATTGCATCTACAGCTGATTCACTCTATGATTTTTGGGTTTTAACTGTACTATATATACAAAGTTTGTTTTTCCAGCTTGCCAAAGAAAAGTCCGGCTGGTAAACGCCATCTAACTCCCATTGGCTGCTGGTGGTGATGTAATAGGTGGGTGTGGCTCTGAGGCTCCGCCTTCTTTACGACCATCATACTCCTCCTCCATTTGTCCATGTACAGTAAATCATTCATTATCCCGAATGTAAAGCAGAGCTCTTGCTTCATCCTGAAGGCTGTTATTGTGTGATAATGACCCACCGATTGCACATTGTCCTGCAAATTACACGGCTACTTAACAAATGAATGAAGGAACGGGTTCTGTCCTCAGGACCTGATTGAAACACAGTCGAGGGGGTTTTGAGGAATGTGGGGCTTTTATCAAAGAAGCCGTTATCTCTGAAAACGACCCCATTCTCCTCTGACGCAGCTTCAAAAGCAGCAGAACTGGAGCACAGCTCTCGCTCCCTCAGATTCTCTCTCTATTGTTCATTTTTTACCTTATATTTGGTAAAAAATCGAATTATTGGACCACATTTGCTGCAGTGTGGTTTATTAATCGAGCCCGAGAGTGTGAGGTGATGATTACAGACGAGAATGAGTCCAGTGTGTGTGTGTGTGTGTGTGTGCGTGTGATGAGCATCCATTAGTGCATGACATTGTGATTAGAGGTCATAGTTTTTCCTCTGCGTTTGCCTGTGTGTGTGTGTGTGTGTGTGTTAGTGCTTGTTGATATAGTTAAAACAATCATTTATTAATACCATTTACCTTTTTACAATATTCATATATTGCTGATAGCATTTCTAGTTCATTACTCCAGAGATAGAAGGTCAATTCGAGGACGATGCATAATTGGATGCGCTGAATTACGTGCGTGTGCTCTTTTATATACAGCACATTTGGGCAGAAATAGCAGGTCATCAGGCATTAAAGAATAAATCACATACTGTCCTCAGTATAAATATACTACATACTGCCAAACAAGAGTAAAATCTTATAATGCTGTAGCAAAATTCTGACACTAGCCTCATCAACTTTATGGCCACATTAAAAAAGGCACTTTAAAATGAATGCTTTATTTTACCTGAGAAATCATTAGAAATATATAAATATATTTGTATAGGGCATAAAATTAGCACTCACCAAACTCCAAACGCAAGTCAAAATCAGCGTTGGCGATTATCTGAAAGCTGGTCAGATGGTTGGTTGGTTGGTTGGTTAGTTTGTTGGTTGGTTGGTTGGTTAGTTTGTTGGTTGGTTGGTTAGTTTGTTGGTTGGTTGGTCAGTCTGTTGGTTGGTTAGTTTGTTGGTTGGTTGGTTGGTTGGTTAGTTTGTTGGTTGGTCAGTCTGTTGGTTGGTCAGTCTGTTGGTTGGTCAGTCTGTTGGTTGGTTGGTTAGTTTGTTGGTTGGTTGGTCAATCTGTTGGTTGGTTGGTTAGTTTGTTGGTTGGTTGGTCAGTCTGTTGGTTGGTTGGTTAGTTTGTTAGTTGGTTGGTCAGTCTGTTGGTTGGTTGGTTAGTTTGTTGGTTGGTTGGTCAGTCTGTTGGTTGGTTGGTTGGTTAGTTTGTTGGTTGGTTGGTCAGTCTGTTGGTTGGTTGGTTAGTTTGTTAGTTGGTTGGTCAGTCTGTTGGTTGGTTGGTTAGTTTGTTGGTTGGTTGGTCAGTCTGTTGGTTGGTTGGTTGGTTAGTTTGTTGGTTGGTTGGTCAGTCTGTTGGTTGGTTGGTTAGGCAAGGCAAGGCAAGGCAAGTTTATTTGTATAGCACATTTCATACACAGTGGCAATTCAAAGTGCTTTACACAGAAATGAAGTTAAAATAGTTATAAGTGAATAAAATAAAAATATATATAGTATAATAGTTATAATAGGAATTAAAAGGAAATTAAAAGGAAATAAAAATAAAGATGAAATCCCCTATCTGGGGTGGAAGAAAATGGAGAGTCAGGTTTACTTTAAAAATATTTGTCAGGTAACTGTGCGTTTAGACAGTAGTTTGTTGCAGTCTGACAGTGGTTAGTTTGTTGGTTGGTTGGTCAGTCTGTTGGTTGGTTGGTTAGTTTGTTAGTTGGTTGGTCAGTCTGTTGGTTGGTTGGTTAGTTTGTTTGTTGGTTGGTTGGTCAGTCTGTTGGTTGGTTGGTTGGTTAGTTTGTTGGTTGGTCAGTCTGTTGGTTGGTTGGTTAGTTTGTTGGTTGGTTGGTTGGTCAGTCTGTTGGTTGGTTGGTCAGTCTGTTGGTTGGTTGGTTAGTTTGTTGTTTGGTTGGTCAGTCTGTTGGTTGGTTGGTTGGTTAGTTTGTTAGTTGGTTGGTCAGTCTGTTGGTTGGTTGGTTAGTTTGTTGGTTGGTTGGTCAGTCTGTTGGTTGGTTGGTTGGTTAGTTTGTTGGTTGGTTGGTCAGTCTGTTGGTTGGTTGGTTAGTTTGTTGGTTGGTTGGTCAGTCTGTTGGTTGGTTGGTTAGTTTGTTAGTTGGTTGGTCAGTCTGTTGGTTGGTTGGTTAGTTTGTTGGTTGGTTGGTCAGTCTGTTGGTTGGTTGGTTAGTTAGTTTGTTGGTTGGTTGGTTGGTCAGTCTGTTGGTTGGTTGGTTAGTTTGTTGGTTGGTTGGTTAGTTTGTTGGTTGGTTGGTCAGTCTGTTGGTTGGTTGGTTGGTTGGTCAGTCTGTTGGTTGGTTGGTTGGTCAGTCTGTTGGTTGGTTGGTTAGTCTGTTGGTTGGTTGGTTGGTTGGTTGGTTGGTCAGTCTGTAGGTCGGTTGGTCTGTTGGTTGGTTAGTTTGTTGGTTGGTCAGTCTGTTGGTTGGTTGGTCAGTCTGTTGGTTGTTGGTTGGTTGGTCAGTCTGTTGGTTGGTTAGTTTGTTGGTTGGTCAGTCTGTTGGTTGGTTGGTTGGTCAGTCTGTTGGTTGGTTGGTTAGTCTGTTGGTTGGTTGGTTGGTTGGTTGGTCAGTCTGTAGGTCGGTTGGTCTGTTGGTTGGTTAGTTTGTTGGTTGGTCAGTCTGTTGGTTGGTTGGTTGGTCAGTCTGTTGGTTGGTTGGTTGGTCAGTCTGTTGGTTGGTTGGTAAGTCTGTTGGTTTGTCAGTCTGTTGGTTGGTTGGTCAGTCTGTTGGTTGGTTAGTTTGTTGGTTGGCCAGTCTGTTGGTTGGTTGGTTGGTCAGTCTGTTGGTTGGTTAGTCTGTTGGTTGGTTGGTCAGTCTGTTGGTTGGTCAGTCTGTTGGTTGGTTAGTTTGTTGGTTGGTCAGTCGGTTGGTTGGTTGGTCAGTCTGTTGGTTGGTTAGTTTGTTGGTTGGTCAGTCTGTTGGTTGGTTGGTCAGTCTGTTGGTTGGTTAGTTTGTTGGTTGGTCAGGCTGTTGGTTGGTTAGTTTGTTGGTTGGTTGGTCAGTCTGTTGGTTGGTTGGTTAGTTTGTTGGTTGGTCAGTCTGTTGGTTGGTTGGTTGGTCAGTCTGTTGGTTGGTTGGTAAGTCTGTTGGTTTGTCAGTCTGTTGGTTGGTTGGTCAGTCTGTTGATTGGTTAGTTTGTTGGTTGGCCAGTCTGTTGGTTGGTTGGTTGGTCAGTCTGTTGGTTGGTTAGTCTGTTGGTTGGTTGGTCAGTCTGTTGGTTGGTCAGTCTGTTGGTTGGTTAGTTTGTTGGTTGGTCAGTCTGTTGGTTGGTTGGTTGGTCAGTCTGTTGGTTGGTTAGTTTGTTGGTTGGTCAGTCTGTTGGTTGGTTGGTCAGTCTGTTGGTTGGTTAGTTTGTTGGTTGGTCAGGCTGTTGGTTGGTTAGTTTGTTGGTTGGTTGGTCAGTCTGTTGGTTGGTTGGTTAGTTTGTTGGTTGGTCAGTCTGTTGGTTGGTTAGTTTGTTGGTTGGTCAGTCTGTTGGTTGGTTGGTCAGTCTGTTGGTTGGTTAGTTTGTTGGTTGGTCAGGCTGTTGGTTGGTTGGTCAGTCTGTTGGTTGGTTAGTTTGTTGGTTGGTCAGGCTGTTGGTTGGTCGGTCAGTCTGTTGGTTGGTTAGTTTGTTGGTTGGTCAGACTGTTGGTTGGTCGGTCAGTCTGTTGGTTGGTTAGTTTGTTGGTTGGTTGGTCAGTCTGTTGGTTGGTTGGTTAGTTTGTTGGTTGGTCAGTCTGTTGGTTGGTTAGTTTGTTGGTTGGTCAGTCTGTTGGTTGGTTGGTCAGTCTGTTGGTTGGTTAGTTTGTTGGTTGGTCAGGCTGTTGGTTGGTCGGTCAGTCTGTTGGTTGGTTAGTTTGTTGGTTGGTTGGTCAGTCTGTTGGTTGGTTGGTTAGTTTGTTGGTTGGTCAGTCTGTTGGTTGGTTAGTTTGTTGGTTGGTCAGTCTGTTGGTTGGTTGGTTAGTTTGTTGGTTGGTCAGTCTGTTGGTTGGTTAGTTTGTTGGTTGGTCAGTCTGTTGGTTGGTTGGTTAGTTTGTTGGTTGGTTGGTCAGTCTGTTGATTGGTTGGTTGGTTGGTTAGTTTTTTGGTTGGTTGGTCAGTCTGTTGGTTGGTTGGTTAGTTTGTTGGTTGGTCAGTCTGTAGGTCGGTTGGTCTGTTGGTTGGTTGGTCGGTCGGTCAGTCTGTAGGTCGGTTGGTTGGTTGGATGGATGGATGGATGGATGGATGGATGGATGGTTGGATGGATGGATGGTTGGATGGTTGGTTGATTGGTTGGTTGGATGGTTGGATAGTTGGTTAGTTGGTTGGTCATTTAGTTAGTTGGTTGGTTGGTTAGTTAGTTCATATTACTAAACATGTCGGGTAAAAAATGGGAAAAATTATAAAAATGCAGAAAAAATATTTAACATATTAAGCTATTGTAAAACACTGAAAAGAATATATATTTTGAAGTTGTAAATAGATACAAAAATATTGGAGTACATTTTACCAGAAAATACTATTTTTGACTTAAATTTCATGTTTAATTGAATGTGTTACTTGCCATTTCTTTGTAATTATTTGTGACATTTACTAGCAATTTGTGAAAATGTTCAGAGTAAATCCTGCATCAATTGTTTTCACTGTAGATTGAGCTTTTTCTACTTGTAGAGCCTTTTGTTTCAAACTATTTTAAACAGTTCAAACAGGCATGTTTTCATTCAATTTGTCTTTATGATTATAATAACAAGCAAAAATAATAATTAAATCAAATATTAACACCTCATCACATCAGCTTCTACAAAATGAACAACAATCTTCTTTTTGTAAACAGTTTTTCAGTTCCCAAATGAAATGAGTGATGGTTTCAGTCTGTTCTAGAGCAAATGCACATCATGTCTTCACTGTCTCTACAGAAGAGCACATGGTCCCTCAGAGAAAAGAGCAGGGTAATTCAACATCAACCTTTTTATCCATCCAACCGTTTCATCCCTCTATCATTCAGCTGTTTGTTTTTCTCCGAGCGACGGGATCAAGCGGTTATTACGGTCTGGATCTCAGCGGCGCCGTCCTCCGATCTCTCACCTCCGCTGAGCGGCCGCCTGTCCTTGGCACGACTTTCACCTGCTCGCAGTGGATGAAGGGATAAACGGAGGGCTGGAAGATGATGGAGGGGGAAAAGAAGGATTAATCTCCTCCATTTCAGCTTCATGACACCGTCCCATTCTTCTCTATATCTGTGTCGTTCAGTGAAGGGCAGGAATAGAGTCATAGATAGATAGAAATGAAACAGGGAAATGGATCTTATGCTAGCATTAGAGATGGAACTTTGGGATAGATCAATACTTTATATTATTATAATTATAATGTTAATATTTCAGGGTATTCCCCTACTAACAAACATATGTTCTAAGTACGTTCCCATTAAGTTATGAACATTTGACGTCTGTAATCTGATATATTAGTTAAACTCTCTGTGACTGATCTGTTTATGGTGTATAATGTGAACAGAAACACCAAATTTGACATTTTCAGTTCTGATCAGGGTCTCTTGTACTTTGAATGCAGCACAAGTCACTTTGGATGAAAGTGTTTGCCAGATGCATATATTTAAAGAACTGCATTGTTTTATAATGTTTCCTGGGGTGCACTTATAATGTTAGTATGATTTTTGCATCAATTTTTGCATAATTTAGAAATAAAACGCATTTTTCCTATCCTGAATTTAGCCTCTTATTTGAATGATCTGTTTGAGGGGGCGTGTCTTCTGTGAGACTCAGTGTAAACGCCCACTGCTGTGATTGGCCACTGCTGTGATTGGCCACTGCTGTGATTGGCCACTGTGAGACTTCAGTGTAAACGCCCACTGCTGTGATTGGCCACTGCTGTGATTGGCCACTGCTGTGATTGGCCACTGTGAGACTTCAGTGTAAACGACCACTGCTGTGATTGGCCGCTGTGAGACTTCAGTGTAAACGCCCACTGCTGTGATTGGCCACTGTGAGACTTCAGTGTAAACGCCCACTGCTGTGATTGGCCACTGCTGTGATTGGCCACTGCTGTGATTGGCCACTGTGAGACTTCAGTGTAAACGACCACTGCTGTGATTGGCCACTGTGAGACTTCAGTGTAAACGCCCACTGCTGTGATTGACAGCTGTGAGACTTCAGTGTAAACGCCCACTCCTGTGATTGGCCACTGCTGTGATTGGCCGCTGATGTGATTGGCCGCTGTGAGACTTCAGTGTAAACGCCCACTGCTGTGATTGACAGCTGTGAGACTTCAGTGTAAACGCCCACTCCTGTGATTGGCCACTGCTGTGATTGGCCACTACTGTAATTGGCCGCTGTGAGACTTCAGTGTAAACGCCCACTGCTGTGATTGGCCACTGTGAGACTTCAGTGTAAACGCCCACTGCTGTGATTGGCCGCTGTGAGACTTCAGTGTAAACGCCCACTGCTGTGATTGGCCACTGTGAGACTTCAGTGTAAACGCCCACTGCTGTGATTGGCCACTGTGAGACTTCAGTGTAAACGCCCACTGCTGTGATTGGCCACTGTGAGACTTCAGTGTAAACGCCCACTGCTGTGATTGGCCGCTGTGAGACTTCAGTGTAAACGCCCACTGCTGTGATTGGCCACTGCTGTGATTGGCCACTGTGAGACTTCAGTGTAAACGCCCACTGCTGTGATTGGCCGCTGTGAGACTTCAGTGTAAACGCCCACTGCTGTGATTGGCCGCTGTGAGACTTCAGTGTAAACGCCCACTGCTGTGATTGGCCGCTGTGAGACTACAGTGTAAACGCCCACTCCTGTGATTGGCCGCTGTGAGACTTCAGTGTAAACGCCCACTGCTGTGATTGGCCGCTGTGAGACTTCAGTGTAAACGCCCACTGCTGTGATTGGCCGCTGTGAGACTTCAGTGTAAACGCCCACTGCTGTGATTGGCCGCTGTGAGACTTCAGTGTAAACGCCCACTGCTGTGATTGGCCGCTGTGAGACTTCAGTGTAAACGCCCACTGCTGTGATTGGCCGCTGTGAGACTACAGTGTAAACGCCCACTCCTGTGATTGGCCACTGTGAGACTTCAGTGTAAACGCCCACTGCTGTGATTGGCCGCTGTGAGACTTCAGTGTAAATGCCCACTGCTGTGATTGGCCACTGTGAGACTTCAGTGTAAATGCCCACTGCTGTGATTGGCCACTGTGAGACTTCAGTGTAAACGCCCACTGCTGTGATTGGCCGCTGTGAGACTACAGTGTAAACGCCCACTCCTGTGATTGGCCACTGTGAGACTTCAGTGTAAACGCCCACTGCTGTGATTGGCCGCTGTGAGACTTCAGTGTAAATGCCCACTGCTGTGATTGGCCACTGTGAGACTTCAGTGTAAATGCCCACTGCTGTGATTGGCCGCTGTGAGACTACAGTGTAAACGCCCACTCCTGTGATTGGCCACTGTGAGACTTCAGTGTAAACGCCCACTGCTGTGATTGGCCGCTGTGAGACTTCAGTGTAAATGCCCACTGCTGTGATTGGCCACTGTGAGACTTCAGTGTAAACGCCCACTGCTGTGATTGGCCGCTGTGAGACTTCAGTGTAAATGCCCACTGCTGTGATTGGCCACTGTGAGACAGTGAAATGTTGCGAACACAAATAAATAATGCTCGACTGAGACATTCACACTGATGAAGATAAATCAGCACATTCCCAGCGTTAGGATCCTCTGAAAGGTGATGTTATCTGTAGTCCGTTCGTCTCTCCTCGTCATCTCACTAACACTCCAGTGGGCGGGGCCAAAGTTGAAAATGATGAAATAGGCGTTGATCTTCTGCAGAGGTGTCATTAATCCAGTGTCACATGATCCTTCAGAAATCATTCTAATATGATGATCTGATGCTTAACAAACATTTATGATTATTAGCAGTGTTGAAAACAGTTCATATTAGTGTGAAATTTAATTTTTCAGGTTATTTGATGAATCGAAGGTTCAAAAGAACAGCATTTATTTGAAATAGAATCTTTTGTAACATTATAAATGTCTTTACTGTCACTTTTGATCAATTTAATGTGTCCTTGATGAATAAAAGTAGCAATTCTTTAAAAGAAAAATGAATATATATATTAGTATTTACATATGATGATCTTGTGTCTTTATTTACCATGTTTTTTGGTGATTATCTGAGAATTATAAAGGTACAAAACAGATTTTAGCACTTTGAATCACTTAGCCGAATGATGATTCAGATCGCGTGTCAAACCGCCAAACTGCTGAAATTTGGCGATTCAAACCGCTGAATCGACTCAGTGATTCATAACGCTTCGAAGCTTCATGATGCTTTGTTTTGAAATCGTCATCATTATATAAGTCGTTATTTAGGGTTTTTTTGCGCACAAAAACTATTGTCGCCGATTCATAAAGTTATTTTAGAACCACTGTAGTGAGATGGACTTTGTAACGACGTCTTTAGTGTCTTTTAATGGTCTTGAGAGTGAACCGTGCATTGAGCCAATGGAGGACTTTCAGAGCATCAGATTTACACTAAAATATCTTAAATATCTTAAAATTCCTTAATTTTAAGGTCTCACGGGTGTCGAACGACATGAGGGTGAGTAATTAATGACAGAATTTTCATTTTTGGGTGAACTAACCCTTTAACATTATATAATTTCAATGGGTTTTCATTGTTCAATCCGTAAAAACTAAAATGTTGCTATTAAGTTTTGTCAACAACGTTTTTACTGTAAATTTCACATTTTTTGTTTTCCTTTTGGCCATAACAAGCCGTAATCTGGATCGGACCATATGCTGAATCAAAAACCCGGAAATATAAAAGCGTCTGCAGCTGCATCTCTCCCATAGGGAACGGCTAATACACATAAATGCCTCATAAATGCCTCACAGATGAATCTGCACTTCAGCGTCCGCCACATCCAATCAGCTGCTGCGATTCACACACACACGAGAGGCCGCGTGACCTTTCACAGCAGTGTGTGACCTTTCAGATGAAGAGATGGTGAAACTCTCTGCTAGTGTGTTATTATGATGAATGATGTTCATTAAACGCCTGAGAATATCAATTAGCCGTAAACGAGCGAGTTGCCACAAACTTACTCATTCTGTCACACTGAAGAACTTTCTTTATTTCATCATTTATTAGCCCTGTAAACTTTCTGTGCATATTCCTCCCGATGGCTTCTGTAGTCTGGGCTTCTTTATGGATCTCTTCGCAGGTTGATCATTGGGAATGATGGCGTCCGCTGAGGAGCTCCAGGCCCATCCGTCTCCATGGAGGTGATTTCCCATAATGCCTCTGTCCCTCCGAGCGGGAGCCGCTGACAGAGATAGAGGGCGGTCATTCTGAAGGGAAGGATATGTCATCATCAGTCCATCAAAGCGGTGGCTGGAGACTGAGCCGGGCTTTATGAGTCCAGCACCTGCGCTCAGGGTGAGTCTGCAGATGTGCGTTCCTGACCGGAGAATCTCTGGGAAAAAACACACATATTTCACCACACAATATCAAGACAAATATAATTATTATAAAAACATTTATAAAACGGACACCTGTTTTGATGAATTATAATACATTAATTATATATTAGGGCTGTCAAAAGATTAATCGCGATTAATCGCATCCAAAATAAAAGTTTGTGTTTACATAGTATATGTGTGTGTACTCTGTTAATTATTATTTATATATAAATACACACACATTCATGAATATATTTAAGAAAAAAATATTATTTTTATATATAAAACATTTATATTTATTTATATTATAGATTATATAAATGTATATACAGTATATACATGCAAATATTTCTTAAATATATACATGAATGTGTGTGTATTTATATATAAATAATAATTATACAGAGTACACACACATATATTATGTAAACACAAACTTTTATTTTGGATGCGATTAATCTTTTGACAGCCCTAATTATATTTTATGTTATTTTATATTATGTTATATTATTGTATTTTATATTATATTATATTACTGTATTTTATATTATATTATATTACTGTATTTTATTTTATATTATTTTATATTATATTATATTACTGTATTTTATATTATATTATATTACTGTATTTTATATTATATTATATTATTGTATTTTATATTATATTACTGTATTTTATATTATATTATATTCTTTTATATTTATTATAGTATATTCTTTTATATTATATTATATTACTGTATTTTATATTATATTATATTATTGCATTTTATATTATATTATATATATTACTGTATTTTATATTATATTTCTGTATTTTAAATTATATTATATTATTGTATTTTATATTATATTATATTACTGTATTTTATATTATAGTATTACTGTATTTTATATTATATTATATTATATTATATTATATTATATTATATTATATTATATTATATTATATTATATTATATTATATTATATTAATTATATTATATTAATTATATTATATTATATTATATTATATTATATTATATTATATTATATTATATTATATTATATTATATTATATTATATTAATTACATTATTATATTATATTATATTATATTATATTATATTAATTACATTATTATATTATATTATATTATATTATATTATATTATATTATATTATATTATATTATATTATATTATATTATATTAATTATATTAATTATATTAATTATATTAATTACATTATTATTATATTATATTATATTATATTATATTATTTTATATTATATTATAATATAATATAATATAATATAATATAATATAATATAATATAATATAATATAATATAATATAATATAATATATTATATTATATTATATTAATTATATTATATTATATTATCTTATATTATATTATATTATATTATATTATATTATATTATATTATCTTATCTTATCTTATCTTATCTTATCTTATCTTATATTATATTATATTATATTATATTATATTATATTATATTAATTATATTGTTATATTATATTATATTAATTATATTGTTATATTATATTATATTATATTATATTATCTTATTTTATATTAATTATATTAATTATATTATATTATATTATATTATATTATATTATATTATATTATATTATATTATATTATATTATATTATATTATATTATATTATATTATTGTATTTTATATTATATTATATTATGTTATGTTATATTATATTATATTATATTATATTATATTATATTATATTATATTATATTAATTATATTATATTATATTATATTATTGTATTTTATATTATATTATATTATATTATGTTATATTATATTATATATTATATTATATTATTGTATTTTATATTATATTCTTTTATATTATATTATTATATTTTATATTATATTATGTTATATTATATTATATTATATTATCTTACATTATATTATATTATTGTATTTTATATTATATTCTTTTATATTATATTATTATATTTTATATTATATTATGTTATATTATATATTATATTATATTATTGTATTGTATATTATATTCTTTTATATTATATTATTATATTTTATATTATATTATGTTGTATTATATATTATATTATATTATATTACTGTATTTTATATTATATTATTGTATATTATATTAATTATATTATATTTGTTATATTATGTTATATTATATTATATTATTGTATGTTATATTATAATTCAAATTATCATTAATATAATGCATCAAAATTGTACTGAATTAAACTTAGTTTATTAAAATCAGTTTAAATTAAAGATAGCATATAGTAGCATCATCTATAAATATATTCCAATTTATAAAGTAGACTTTATTGTTTTGCACACAAAAACTAATTTGGGATTAAATTGGGAATTGTTGTGACTATTAAACATGTAATTATCATTAATATGTGTCCGGATTTTATTTTTGTGGTTTTCCCCCCATAATTATAGATTCTCATTATTATTAAACTTTATTCAAATCAGTTTAAATTATTAAAACTGGAAAATATGTGTGTGATGCCACGATATGATTGTTTTGCATTACAATGAATTCGGGGTTAAATGTGTTTGATTGACATGGAAATAATGCAAAAAAATGTAATCATCCTAAAATAGGCTTCATTTTCTTTTATGCTAATATGCATTTGAGTTTGAAATATGACACACTAAAATGTTCTCGCCAGGATTCATGAGATGCATGCAGATTATTAATAGGCCATGTGACAGTAAGTGTTCTTCTCTTAAAGACGCAGGCAGAGCAATGGGAAATTTAAACATATAATTATGGTTAATTATATAACGAAGGACTCCGCGGAGACTCCATCTCGCAAGCCTATATACATCATTAATATGCATGAGATGAGCGATGAGAATAATCTGCTGGCATAATGCAAGAATTTCACACAGACCTGCTGTGAATCTGTTTTGGGCTTTTGCTAATGCAATCTATAATAATGCACCGTACACAAGGCAGGATCCGTCTTTGTCTGGTGGTTTAGATGGGGAATGGATATGGAGAAAGCGCAGATATTGGCCTCTGAGAAGCGATAGATAAAGGAAGAGCATGTTTAGTGGGGCGGCAGTAAAGCCAAATGGGACATTTGAGCAGATGTGGTGTCATTGAGCCATGTAATGTCCTCGTGCGACTGCTGAAATCAGCACAACACTGGCTCCACTCATGTTCCTGGCCTTGTTATGAGCGGCTCATCAATGCATGTTATTCTAGAGGAAAACAAAACAAATGTTGTCTTTGTGATGTAATCATTTGCTGGACAGATTTGAGGAATAAATCACCATTATTCATAGCGTTACAAAAATATGTTCTAAGAACGCTTTATGAACATTACAATTAAGCCATGAAAACATCATTTCTGAATGTTACTTTTGAGTGACCGGACGTTCTGAAACTAGTAACATTTAAAAAGCGTTAGATGGACGTGCAACTTAACGTTTTTTTAAAACAGTTCCATGAACAATGTATAAATAACGTTTTTTGCTAATGTTTTAAGAACATTATTGACCCTTTCATGCATAGAGGCACTACAGTTACATTAGAAAAGTAATCTGATTACATAATGCACGTTACTTGTAATGCGTTACTTTACTCGTTACATTAGAAAAGTAATCTGATTACATAATGCACGTTACTTGTAATGCGTTACTTTACTCGTTACATTAGAAAAGTAATCTGATTACATAATGCACGTTACTTGTAATGCGTTACTTTACTCGTTAAATTAAAAAAGTAATCTGATTACATAATGCACGTTACTTGTAATGAGTTACTATACTCGTTACATTAGAAAAGTAATCTGATTACATAATGCACGTTACTTGTAATGCGTTACTTTACTCGTTACATTAGAAAAGTAATCTGATTACATAATGCACGTTACTTGTAATGCGTTACTTTACTCGTTACATTAGAAAAGTAATCTGATTACATAATGCACGTTACTTGTAATGCGTTACTTTACTTGTTACATTAGAAAAGTAATCTGATTACATAATGCACGTTACTTGTAATGCGTTACTTTACTCGTTACATTAGAAAAGTAATCTGATTACATAATGCACGTTACTTGTAATGCGTTACTTTACTTGTTACATTAGAAAAGTAATCTGATTACATAATGCACGTTACTTGTAATGCGTTACTTTACTCGTTACATTAGAAAAGTAATCTGATTACATAATGCACGTTACTTGTAATGCGTTACTTTACTCGTAAGATCAAAAAAGTAATATGTTTACATAATGCACGTTACTTGTAATGAGTTACTTTACTCGTAAGATCAAAAAAGTAATCTGATTACATAATGCACGTTACTTGTAATGCGTTACTTTACTCGTTACATTAGAAAAGTAATCTGATTACATAATGCACTTTACTTGTAATGAGTTACTTTACTCGTTACATTAGAAAAGTAATCTGATTACATAATACACGTTACTTGTAATGCGTTACTTTACTCATAACATTAGAAAAGTAATCTGATTACATAATGCACGTTACTTGTAATGCGTTACTTTACTCGCTACATCAGAAAAGTAATCTGATTACATAATGCACGTTACTTGTAATGCGTTACTTTACTCGCTACATCAAAAAAGTAATCTGATTACATACTGCACGTTACT
>NC_137102.1:60586822-60631822 GCF_949357685.1 Gobio gobio | reverse complement strand
CACACACAATCGTGCTGTAGATGTGTTGTGTTGTGTGACACATGATGTAATTGCGTCTGCTTTATTGTGAGACCCAAACAAACCGGTGTGTGTTCATCTCCAGCAAACGCTGCTAATGGATCAGCTCTGACAGCTTCATTACACTGAACATTAGCAGAGACTCTATCAGCCGACCGCAGCGCCGCCACACACCAGCCTTATTATCAAACACACATTACTGAGAATAAGACTGATTAGCTTTATTTTAACTAAGAGAACAAGGAGCCGTATTCATAAACAGGCATGTGTGTGTGTGTGTGTGTGTGTGTGTCACTTCTCTGTGTTGTTTCCCTGGAGTTCAATCTCTGACTGTTAGAATAAAACTTCAGTAACACTTCACTAGTACAGGAAGGGGCCGTCCCCAAACTGTTCCCACAAAGTTGGGAGCATGAAATTGTCCAAAATATCTTGGTGAAGCATTAAGAGTTCCTTTCACTGGAACTAAGGGGCCAACCCCTGAAAAACAACCCCACCCCATAATCCCCCCTGCACCAAACTTTACACTTGGCACAATGCAGTCAGGCAAGTCAACCGCCAAACCCAGACTCGCCCATGGGATTGTCAGACAGAGAAGCGTGATTGGTCACTCAGAGAACACGTCTCCACTGCTCTAGAGTCCAGTGGCGGCGCGCTTTACCCCACTGCATCCCACGCTTTGGTGCTGTAAGGCTTGGATGAGCTGCTCGGCCATGGAAACCCATTCCATGAAGCTCTACACACTGTTCTTGAGCTCATCTGAAGGCCACAGGAGTTTGGAGGTCTGGAGCTCTTGACTTCTGTGACCCTCAGCATGCGCTGACCCCGCTCTGTGACCCTCAGCATGCGCTGACCCCGCTCTGTGACCCTCAGCATGCGCTGACCCCGCTCTCTGTGATTTCCCTTCGTGGCTGAGTTGCTGTTGTTCCCAATCCGGATTGCCAAACACTTTTCAATGGTGCTGTACATCGTCTCTCTCTTAGAGAGCTTTCGACTGATGTACAGCACCGGCCTCTCTTCACCCTCCACCCCCTTGTCCGACGCGTCAATCTGCAACATAGTCAACTTTATTTTTTTTATATAGCGCTTTTAACAATGTAGATTGTTTCAAAGCAGCTTTACAGTGTTAAACAGGAAAATAATGCAGCATAATTTTATTCAGCTGTATAGCCATTCTGGAGAAAACGCTGATGTTATCAGTTCATTTCAATTATCATACAGTGACAGTGTGGGCTTTAGATCAATAATTAGATCAGTAATTTAGTTTATATGGTTAATTTAGTTTATTAATTCGATATATTTCGATGTTTAGTTGAAAAATGTAGTGTCCCCAACTGAGCACGCCAAGCCAGAGGCAACAGTGGCAAGGAAACCAAAACCCCATCAGGTGACCTAATGGAGAAAAATAAACCTTGGGAGAAACCAGGCTCAGTCGGGGTGCCATAAAATAAAACATAAAAGGGAGAGAAAAATCAGGTGACTGTAAGAGCGGCCCACCATACAGAGCAGCCTTCACCTGGGTAAAAGCCTGCTGGCACCGCTCTGACCACTGGACCGGGTCTGGCGCTTCCTTTTTAGTGAGGTCAGTCAGCGGGCTGGTGAGGTCCGAATAATTAGGAACAAACCTCCTATAGTATCCCACTAGCCCCAAGAACTGCCTCACCTCCTTTTTAGTCTTGGGTCTCGGGCAGGTCGCAACTGCAGCTGTCTTGTCAATTTGAGGACGCACCTGCCCATGACCCAAGTGGAAACCCAGATACCTGACCTCCACGCGCCCAATCGCACACTTCTCTGGGTTGGCCATCAGCCCCGGCCATCCTCAGCGACCTCAGGACGGCCCGCACGTGCTCCATATGCCGCTGCCAATCGTTACTATAGATGATGATGTCAGGGCCGGATTGGGACTCATTTTCAGCCCTGGAGTTTCATGCCTTAGGCTGTGTTCACATTGCAGGGCTTAATGCTCAATTCCGATTTTTTGAAAAAATGCGATTTTTTTGCAAGGCCGTTCACATTTCCAATTAAATGCGACCTTTTGTGATCTCCTGTGTGAACGTGAAATGACCCAGAAGTGACCCGCATGCGCAGAAGAGTACTCAACGGTCAACGACGCCACTTGTTGTTTACGGAAGTAGCCAAATATGGGTGTCAGCATTGGAGTTCGTTTAGCTTTATTAAAGTTATTTTCGCAACGGAGCCAGCACCATTACAACCTTCTCATGTTAAGAAGAAAATTAAAAAAGAGGAGGAGAGCAAGGTTTTTGGCCATGGCGTTTTGTGGAGCAGTGGTAGCAACGTCGGTACAGAGAAACGTGTGTGTGCGGAGTCGCAGCCAGGAGTGGTGGGAGACTGATGTGAGTGGCTTTACTGATACCCAATTCGTCAGTAACTTCAGAATGACCAGATCCACCTTCAATTATGTTTGCGAGCGCCTTCAACTAACTTTGTCACGGGAAGAGACACGTCTGCGGCGGCCCATAACAGTGCAGAAACGCGTTGGAGTTGGAGTGTATTGGCTAGCAACAGGTGCGTACTTCTTCTTTTATTGGCGGTTAGCAACTATTTCTTGTGCATTACCGCCACCACTGGACTGGAGTAAGGAACGGGAGTTACAATGATGACGTTTGTCGCGTATCAACGACGTGCGGGTCGGTAACGTGACCTGGCAGTTCAGACTGAAGACGCATTTCAAAAGATCGGATATGTATCGGATTTGGACCACATACCCAAGTGGCCTGGGTCGCATTTGAAAAGATCGGATCTGTGTCGTTCAGACTGTCATGAAAAGATCAGATACAGGTCGCATAAGGGCAAAAAAATCGGAATTGGGTCGTTTCAGCCTGCAGTGTGAACGCAGCCTTAGACCGGCCCACTTTAGTTCACGACTGACTATATTATAATAATGTAATTAAAACCTCAGAACATAAGTCTGCAATAGGCGCACTGTTCTCTACAGCCTTGTAATTCTTTGAATTTTTGAAAAATATCATAATTTCCAATTCAGTGCAAAAACAGTAGCCTAAGCTTTGCTTCACAGTGAATATTTATTAGAACAGTAAATAACAGGACAGTAATCTATTTTCTTTAAGAATTAGTATTCATAAATATACAAACATTGAAATAAAATAAAAAAAATCTAACAAAATTAAATATATAAAAAATAAAGATTAAAATAAAATGTATTGCACTTTCTAATGACAGTAGCATCTCTTTTTCAAGGAAACAGCAGCTTTACAACTTCTAATATTTTTCACAAATATGAGAACATTAGTTAAAGAATTAAACAAGTATTGCACTGCTATCTAAAAAATAATTGTTTTAGATTTACCTTGTTTTAAGCAAAATAATAATACTTTTTAGTGTTTTTTTTTCTCCAGAAAACAAAACATAATTTCTTATGCCATTTCACTTGTCTAGTAAATGTATCTTGAATTAAGAATAATTTATATATTTGAACTGGAAACAAGTAAGATACTAAGTAAGAAAAGCATTTTTTCAGTGATAATGTTTGCTTATTGCCTCTGGCTTGGCGTGCTCAGTTGGGGACACTAAATTTTTCAACTAAACATCGAAATACATCTAAATAATAAACTAAATTAACCATTTAAACTAAATTACTGATCAAATTATTGATCTAAAGCCCACACTGTCACTGTATGATACTTGAAATTTCTCCAGAATGGCTATACAGCTGAATAAAATTATGCTGCATTATTTTCTTGTTTAACACTGTAAAGCTGCTTTGAAACAATCTACATTGTTAAAAGCGCTATATAAATAAAGTTGACTTGACTTGACTTGACTTATTCACACACTATGGTACAATAGCAGCTTACCTGTCTTTCACAGTGAGAGCATAAGTCTCTTCACAACTGGGTCATGGCTCTCTTTCTGACACTAAATTAAATTTGTTACATTTATTTCTCACCACAAATATCCCCTTTTTACAGAGCTTTCAAATCAAGTCAAGTCAGTTTCATTAATGTATTGCTGAATCATCAGGTATCATTAATTATCTCAGGGCATTTGTCAGTGAGCAGGGCTCTTCGTTACTATTACTAGTTCTTCTGAATGACAGTCTGGTGTGTTGGGCTCATGACTGGAGCTTGGTAAAGTTACTGGGCCTTGCTCTTCACTGTTAGCAGCAAACCGGACTAGAGCTGCTGAAGAGCTACAAGAAAAAGTTTGATACATGAACGTGGTTTGCAGACAACGTTGTTTTGCACGATCGCTAGCATCTCGCACTGCTCCTAACTACTTTAACGTTAGCTTACCGGCCTCGTCGTCTTTTTTTGTTTGTTTTTTTAGGAAAAATGTGCGGCTCAGCTTAGAACATTTGGCCGCGTCAGTTTCCAAAGCTTTCTTCTTTTTAATTCTGGCCTTTTCAGCGCCGCCTTTGTGCTTCCTATTATCCATTTTTATCTGACTTTTTTTATTTTGAGCATCTTGCAAGGTGCTGTGTCGGGGGCGGGGCCAGAGAGTCAAAAGATAATCACGTCATCATTAACCTGCAGGCTGCACTCTGCGAGAAAATATTAAATAGAAAAGAGTTGGACTGCAGTAAAATAATAAATAAAAAAGTGTGGCTGCTGTGAGAGCATCCATATTTCAACCCAGTGCCATGACAACAACGGCCCTCGCGGCCAAAAAAACAGACCGGCCCACCGGGAATTTTCCCGGTGCTCCTGACTAGCCAATCCGCGCCTGGATGATGTCATCCAAGTAGGCGGCGGCATATGCAGCATGCGGCCGAAGAATTTTGTCGAGACGCTGAAACGTGGCCGGAGCTCCAAACAACCCAAAGTGTAACAAATTGGTGTAATCCAAACGGCGTCGTAAAGGCTGTTTTCTCTTTAGATAAAAGCATTAAGGGGATTTGCCAATATCCCTTCGTTAAATCCAGCGTCGAATAAAAACGAGCCGTGCCCAGCCGATCGAGCAACTCATCAACCCTTGGCATTGGATATGCGTCGAATTTCAACACAGTGTTCACCTTGCGGTAATTCACACAGAATCGGACTGAGCCGTCCGTTTTAGGAACTAAAACTATCGGGCTGGCCCAATCACTAGCCGCGTTTCCATTACCCTTCAAATTGCGCAAATTGAAATTGCGAATTGAAAATACGGCCAATGGAAACGCGTCAATTTCGCAAAAACTCCCATATATCGCAAAAAGGTTTTTACGTTTGCATGAGGTGGTTTTTCAGGCAATTCGAAAAAGGAAATTTTGGCAAAACTGCAATGGAAACAGTTTTTTCGCATTTACAGGTCAGCTACGGTCACGCATTGCTCTCACATAGGGCCTACATATCATTTTTTTCCACTCAAGTATGAATGAGATCTTATGTCGTTAAAACGACATATATTTTCTCCTAATAAGGAAAGTGGCGTAACTTTATAATGATGGACCCCGGTGCAACCACAAAAATCATAACTATCTATAGGCCTACTGTAATTATGACATATATTCAAGAAATGTATTAAAATAGAAAGACGCTATAGTTTCAGCCTTGCTCAAAGACTAGGTCTATCCATTCCCGACGATCTTGTTTGCTTCTTATTTATTAAATATAGCCTACAGCCAAATAGTTGATTAAACATTGATCAAAATTAAAATACAATTTATACAAAACGAAATTAATTTTAAAGAAAGACTTTCTAGAAAACACAATTCAATTGTAATCAAAATCCATGTCTCCAGACATATGCGCATCTGATTATGTAGCCTTACTCATGCTGCTCACTTTTCATAGCCTAATCAACATATGAAATTAAAAGATTATAATATTTAGACATAGCCTAACTATATGAAACTAAATAGGCTACGTTTTCTTTAACCCTCTTTCCGACGAAGTCGTTGTCGCCTTTTGATTATTTTTTTCCTTATTCCAGGGGAAACTTAAAATACTCCCTCATTTTTATTCATACAGATAAGTGCAAGACATAATTATAAACTGTAAACTGTCGACTTTTATTTGTGTACACTCACGATAACAGCAAAGGCCGTGGACTCAGGGAACAGCTTATTTTGCACTCCACTCCAAACGTTGTCTTCATTTCAAAAATATATTTTGTTTATTAAACGCAAAGTTTTTCATTTCAAAAGCATTTCTAAATTCAGTTTATATTTCCAAAAAACGAAATTCCGAGCCAAAATAACGAAGTGGTAAAAAAAACGTTGAGTTACCACCATGTAAATTCAAACTTTTCGCTCGTCTCTGTATGTGGCAATGCGCCTGGCGTATGTAAAAGTCGATCATTCTTTACAGATGATGGTATGTTTGGACAGAAGACGAGTTCTTTATTAAACTCATAAAAAAACAATAGAATATAAAATGCCACAATTTATCATAACACCTCATATGTGCCGCTCAAGTATAAGGTGCTTTCCTTGCCATCAGTGCTGTAACACGCACGTCTCTTTCCATTAATAATAATGGCGTGCTGTGGCTGGGATATACATAAACCTAACAACATACGTAGCATGATTTTTGGAATGATTTATCACAAGAGGAAAAAAAATGTTTTAGTCGCATAACATCAGTTAATGGAAACGCTGTCATTTCGCAATTTTTTTTGTCGACTTTTAGAAAATATCGCAAAAGTTTTGCGCAAATCTGTAATGGAAACGCGGCTTCTGTAAGATTCTTCTATCACTCCCATATCTAGCATCGCCTCTAATTCTTCCTGAACCACTTTTTTCTTGTGTTCGGGCAATCTATAAGGCCGACTGCGGACTACCACCCCAGGCTCCGTCTCGATATGGTGCTGAATGAGATTCGTTCGACCGGGTACGGGCGAGAACACATCCGATAAAACTTCCTGCAACTGGGCTATGTCAGTGAGCTGCTACGGCGAGAGGTGATTGCCAACATCACTGACTCCGCCTCACTCCATTTTTTAAGGAGGTTAAGGTGGTATATCTGATGTGTCCCGCTCCTATCCGATCGAATCACCTCATAATCGAGATCCCCTATTCGCCGTGCGACCACAAAGGGTCCTTGCCACTTGGCGAGCAATTTTGAGCTAGAAGTTGGGAGTAATACAAGCACTTTATCTCCCGGTGTAAATTCACGCAGTTCCGTTCCCCTATTGTACAGCCGGCTTTGTTTGTCTTGAGCCTGTAACAAATTCTCCATGGATAGCCGGCCCAATGTGTGGAGTTTTGTTCTCAGGTCCATGACATACTGAATTTCGTTTTTGCCTTGCGATGGTCCGTCCTCCCAAGCTTCTCTGAGAATGTCCAACACCACGTCCATAGAGGAGCTCGAACGGGGAAAACCTGGTGGAGGCTTGCGGGACCTCACATACAGCGAACAAAAGGGGTTCCAACCATCTATCCCAAATTTTGACGTCTTCCTGTACGAACTTTCGGATCATTGTCTTCAATGTGCGATTAAATTGTTCCACCAATCCATCCGTCTGTGGGTGATAGATGCTGGTGCGGACCAATTTAATGCCCAATAACTCGTAAAGTTCGCGTAAATGAAGCTAGCGCAAGTTCTGCCAGGAAGACTCACTAATTACCTATCTATCCAATCATATCCTTTACTGTAGCATAAAAAGGTAGTACTTACTCATGTCTGAGTTCGCAGATACTGTCGCTTCAGCACCACCATCCTCCCCACCACCACCAAGATGGGACCTTTCCTCCATCCCCCCTACACCATCAGTCGGGCCCTCCTATCATCCTCAACACCACCAGATGGGCTCTCCCCTCTACCCCGAAGACTTCAGGATGTTCTTTTCCTCCATCTACCCCACCACCACCAGATGGCCCCCTTCCTTACTTCGCCTTACTTCGTCTTCAGGCAGGATACGCAGATTCTGTACCCTCGGAATGCGAATTATGAACGGGGCCTACGCCAAAGAACTTGATTGCTTGCTGAGCTCCTAAATAAATGTTTATTGTTACAGCATTAATTCTCCCGAGTCTTTCTGGTAGAACATCCGTGACATAAACGCCGTGCCTTGATCAGTGTGGATCTCTTTCGGGATACCCACTCGGGAGATTAACCGAAACAACGCCTCGGCCACACTCTTCGCTGAAATGCCAAGGAGGGGAATTGCTTCGGGGTATCGTGTTGCATAATCCACCAGGACCAATGCAAAACGATGCCCTCTTGCTGATCGCTCTAATGGTCCGATGAGGTCCATGCCTATTCTCTCGAAGGGGACCTGCATCAGCGGTAGAGGGCGCAATGGCGCTTTTGGGAAGGCCGGCAGATTTACCATCTGACATTCATGACAAGACACGCACCATCTGCGCACTTTCTCGTAAATGCCCGGCCAAAAGAACCGGACCATTAAGTGATTTAGTGTTGCCGCTTGCCCCAAATGACCGGCCATTGGATTAGAATGAGCCGCCCTGGAAAAGCATTTCCCGACGGCTTTTCGGAACTAACAACTGGGTTGTATCTTGTTTTGACTGAGTGTCTTGGGTCACTCGATACAACCTGTCTTTTAATATGGCAAAATAAGGATATGAGAGCGGCTGATCAAGGTGGAGAACCTGTCCATCGATTGATCGGAGCTGCGCAAACGCATTTTTGAGCGACTCATCCTGGGACTGTTCCAGAGGAAAATCATCGCGGTCAGTGAGGTCCAGCCTCTCTACCCCGCTCCGTTCCTCTGCAACAGTACCTGATGGTCCCGGCTCAGATTCTCCGCTCTCTCTCCCAGCCTTATTTTGTCCCAAGAGACATCCGCACATAAATACCCCAATAGACTACCTAACGCTGGCCAATTTGTCCCCAAAATTAGCGGATGTCAGAGGTGCGGACTAACTGCCACCTCCACTCTATGGTTTTGACCCCGAAATTGAATTATAACCGTCATCAGCGGATAATTCACCACATCCCCGTGCACACACTGTATCTTAACCATGCGGCTATTATCCAATGCCAACTATTGTATCAGGCTTTTTCTGGTTTCATCCCGAATCCACCAAAGCCGGATAGGTACCCCCTGAATACTCACTGGTATTTGGTACAGCCCGGATCAGCATCCCCACCTCCATCACAGGACACCTATCTATAAAGTGACCCGGGTCCCCACACCACCTACAGGCCGACCCCCGGGAAACTTTTACTTTAACTTCACTACATTTGAAAGACAAATATCGTACTTTTTACTCCACTACATTTCTATCAAGGTCCTCGAAGTCAAAAGTCGTTTTTGTAGCAGCTTTGCAAGTCAGTGGATGATTTTTTTTCTTCTTTAAAAGTTTTTTTTTTTTTTTTTTGCAAAATGTAAATGTCTGGGAGAAAGAGAAACAGTTGAAAGAGATGAAAGAGCTCAGTTCAGTCTGTTTTTTTGTGCCTCTCAGATGCCAGAGCACGAGTATTGAAGAGAACTTTCTTTTGTGTTTTTTCGCACTTAAACAGACCAATACATAGCCTGGATGCCAGCAGAACTTAGCCCCGCCCACAACATTTTTACACGGGCAGTTCGGTCTGGACTTGATCGGTAGAGGAGTAATTATGCCCGAACAGAAGCTGTTTTCGGACCAATGAAATCATCAGGGCGGGCTTTAGACGATGATGGACAGATGATCAACAGTAACGTAATCATCCACGTCATCAAATGCGATTGGGTTGAATTTATTCTAATCCTAAACGGAGAACTTGTTCGTATATGCGTTCACCTTTACTATTTCTCTCAGAAATGATGATCGTGTTGGTAAGTAATCTGTGTCTCCTTTTTTTTTTACAACACCGGCAAAGATCGTTTACACTCATCTTTTTCTTCTAACTTATTCTAGCGTGCGTGCAGACAGGGTTGCCAAGTCTTGACAACAAAACCTGCACAATTGCTAACATTCCTCAAAACTAGCAAAAAACAAGCCCAATAGCTTTCCAGTGGGGTTCTCCGGGGAAAAAAGGCATTTGGAGGGTAAAATATGTGTTATTTTGGCAGGGCTGCCTGCTAAAATTCACATTCCTGGGTCTGTATATCACATAATCGGTTGAAACACGCCCCATCACAGCCCAACGGAGCAGTGTCAGACTCAAATTCTGACTAGAATTGAGTATGACGACGTCAGGCTAACCAATACACACAAAATGTCCAAATTTTCATTTTGGAAAGTATTCACGTAAACAAAGTTGATTATGTCTTAAGTGAACGTAAACAGTTGGGGGAATATCGGATGTGTATCAGTGTGTAGGATTTGTGCATTCTGCCTTAAAGTGACAGCAGCTTTGTAAAAAGCTTTGTAACTTTTAAGTATTTAAATGAGTTTAAGGTGGTCGTATGCTAGCATGTCGGATGGAGCATCACTGACTGGCTTAAACCACCATGGCATAGCATGCATTCATACAACAATGCAATAATAATAAAATAATGCATTGACATAAAAAAAGGAAGTTTACTTTTGATGCTTAAGTACTTTTAAAAGCAAGTACTTCTTTACTTTTACTTAAGTAAAAATTGTTTTTAACAACTTTCACTTGTAACGGAGTAATATTTGACCAGTAGTACTTTTACTTTCACTCGAGTAAAGGAGTTGTGTACTTTGTCCACCTCTGCTGGGGGGAACTCGAGTGGCTCTGCACCCCTGGATGAGAACCTGAAGCTCCGTCCGGGAATCCCCCGAACCGAGGCCCACGAGCGCCTGGATGATGTTCGCAAATGGCATTGCTGACAGTGATTGCATGGCGGCGGCTCTGGTCTTCTTCCTCACAGGTTTTCGGCACCAATGAAGTAAAGTTTGTGTGTGTGGGTGAGGAAGAAGACAAAGGGGTCGGCTGGCTGGACCTCGAGACGGTTTATTTCTCAGTAACTACAGGTATTAAACCAAGGTGCACTTCGCACCAAACACAACAAAACTCAGTTTCTCCAATATTTCTCCGGTTTCTTTAAGCAGTTCCTCTCTGCAGCGCTCCAGCTCGAGTCCCAGCGTGGTGTGTCTCCAGCTTCTCTCTCTCCGGTCCTCATCTGCTTATAACCTGTCTCTCCACACCAATTACTGAAACAAAGGTGTTCATCGTTTGCAGCTGATTCACTTACGTGCCGCTCGTCCTCTGACTCTCTCTCCCATCACAGACCTTGCTAAACCACGCCCCCCTCGCCACAATCCTCTAAGAATGTTTTTCTAACATTCCCATTAAGTTATTAAAATGTTATTTCTTTGTTAAGAGAACATTCCAGTCTGTCTGAGAATGAGCGGACACACTGAGTTCTGCTGTGAGGCCGTTCCTGCGGCGGCGCTGAGAATCAATGCACCTCTGGCCCCGGAGCCCAACACATCATCTCTCTGACCCCGGAGCCCATCATATCATCTCTCTGGCCCCGGAGCCCAACACATCATCTCTCTGACCCCGGAGCCCATCATATCATCTCTCTGGCCCCGGAGCCCATCACATCATCTCTCTGACCCCGGAGCCCATCACATCATCTCTCTGACCCCGGAGCCCATCACATCATCTCTCTGACCCCGGAGCCCATCACATCATCTCTCTGACCCCGGAGCCCATCACATCATCTCTCTGGCCCCGGAGCCCATCACATCATCTCTCTGGCCCTCTTAAATGTGTTGGACAGAGAGAAAGAAACACTGAAAGAGAAAGTCATGAAGAGAAGCGGCAGCCTCAGGCTCGACAGCGCTAAAGAGAAACAGTGTGTGGGAGGACAAACACTGACCTACATCAACACTGAGTGAGTGAGTGAGTGTGAGTGTGAGTGTGTGTGTGTGTGTGTGTGTGTGTGTGTGTGTGTGTGTGTGTGTGTGTGTGTGTGTGTGTGTGTGTGTGTGTGTGTGTGTGTGGACTGGTAATCCCTACGTTATGGGGACAAAATGTCCCCACAAAGATGGCAATATCCAAAATCCTCATCCTTGTGGGGACATTTTTAGGTCCCCATGAGGAAAACATCTTATAAATCAGACTAAGTGATGTTTTTTGAAAATGTAAAAATGCAGAATGTCTCCTGTGATGGGTAGGTTTAGGGGCAGTGTGTGTGTGTGTGTGTGTGTGTGTGTGTGTGTGTGTGTGTGTGTGTGTGTGTGTGTGTGTGTGTGTGTGTGTGTGTGTGTGTGTGTGTGTGTGTGTGTGTGTGTGTGTGTGTGTGTGTGTGTGTGTGATGGGTAGGTTTAGGGGCAGGGGCAGTGTGAGGGGATAGAATATACGGTATGTACGGTATAAAAACCATTACGCCTATAGAAAGTCCCCATAAAACATGAAAACCCAACATGTGTGTGTGTGTGTGTGTGTGTGTGTGTTTGTGTGTGAGAGAGAGAGTGTGTGTTTGTGTGTGTGTGAGAGAGAGTGAGAGAGAGAGAGAGAGAGAGTCTAACCCTCTTCTGCTCATCAATGTGATCAAAAATACAGTAAAAATTATGAAATATTATTAAAATGTGACACTGAAGACTTGAGTAATGATGATTTGATCACAGGAATAAATGACACTTGACTATATTCACATAGAGAACAGATGATCTGCACTGGAGGAATATTATGTAAATACTCTGAATTAAAATCAAGCCCCGCCCAGCATTTGTTCTTGTTTGTGAAGCGTTTAAACGGATATACGGCAAGATAGAGGAGAAACGCCGAGTGATGCCTTTAAGCAGCTCGTTCAGAAACACACACTCGTGTTGTGGCCTTCCACTCCGCCAAGTTTCCTCCCAGAAAAAGAAGACATTAGTGAAACAATTACAGCTTTAATACGCGAGCGGGTGACATTTATCTGGCCCTCAGCACATTGCCGGAGCGCTTCCTCTGCCAGCCGAGCGGCTGCTGTTAGGGCACGTTTCATATCTCAGTGCGGGAGCTCAGCCAAGGGGAAGAGCGAATGCCAAGCGGGATGAAGACGCGGAGAAATGCAGCACAGCGGAGCCGGAGAGCCGGAGAGCGGGAGCGCGGGAGCGGATCCGGCCGATCCGGCGGGTCAGAGGGACGGCATGAAGTTCACGGGCTCTGGGTCTTTATAGTGGGCCGCACATTTCAGTTTCCTGCCATTAGATTTTAAAATGCCAACATTTCTAGTTGAAATTGAGTCGCTAGAACTCAAATGTTCCATAAACTCCATCTCGTGTGTATTCTCCTGTCCCTGCAGATATTTATGAAACCTTTTTAAATCCAGCAAATATCAGTCGGCTCTCATCCTGAAGGTCATCTTTCTGCATCACTCCACATGATTTCATCATCCCAGCTAACAAAAAGAGTCCAAATTGACTTCAAACTAAATGTACAGTCAAAATTATGACTTTAAAAGGATAAATTGTAACAGGAAAAGTCAAAATTATGACTTAAAATGTCAAAATTATGACATACTAGGTCAAAACGTCAAAACTATTAAGTCAAAATTATGACAAAAAGTAAAAATTATGATAAAAGTACAAATTAAAAACTATTAAGTAAAAATTATGACAAAAAGTCACAATTATAAAGTCAAAATTATTCAATTCAATTCAAAATTATGACTTAAAAGTAAATATTATTAAGCTGAATTTATGACAAAAAGTCCAAATTAATTAAAAATGATGTCAAAAGTCAATATTATGACATACTAGGTCAAAACGTCAAAATTATTAAGTAAAAATTATGACAAAAAGTACAAATTATGATAAAAGTACAAATTAAAAACTATTTAGTAAAAATTATGACAAAAAGTCAAAATTATAAAGTCAAAATTATTCAATTCAATTCAAAATTATGACTTAAAGGTAAATATTATTAAGCTGAATTTATGACAAAAAGTCCAAATTAATTCAAAATGATGTCAAAAGTCAATATTATGACATAGGTCAAAACGTCAAAATTATTAAGTAAAAATTATGACAAAAGTCAAAATTGACACTGTCAAAATTATTAAGTCAAAATTATGACTTAAAAGTAAATATTAAGCAGAAATTATGACAAAAAGTCAAAATTAATTCAAAATGATGTCAAAAGTCAATATTATGACAAACTAGGTAAAAAACGTCAAAATGATTAAGTCAAAATTATGACAAAAAGTCACAATTATGTGAACTAAGTCAAAAAGTCAAAATTATTAAGTCAAAATTATGACAAAGTCACAATTATGACAAAAAGTCGAAATTGACTTATAAAATCAACATTATTAAGCTAAATATTATGACAAAAGTCAAAATTGACATATACTTTCAAAATTGTGACAAAAGTCAAAATTATGACTTAAAATGTCAAAATTAAGTTGAAATTATGACAAAGTCAAATTGTAGAAATTGACAAAAAAAGTCGACATTATGACTTAAAATGTCAAAATCATGACAACAAGTCAAAATTATGATAAGGGTAAAAATTAAAAACTATTAAGTAAAAATTATGACAAAAAGTCAAAATTATGACAAAAAGTCAAAATTATGACTTAAAAGTAAATATTATTAAGCTGAAATGAACAAAAACAAAAGTCCAAGTTAATTCAAAATGATGTCAAAAGTCAATATTATAACATACTAGGTCAAAACGTCAAAATTATTAAGTCAAAATTATGACTTAAAAGTAAATATTATTAAGCAGAAATTATGACAAAAAGTTCAAATTAATTCAAAATGATGTCAAAAGTCAATATTATGACAAACTAGGTCAAAACGTCAAAATGATTAAGTCACAATTATGACAAAAAGTCACAATTATGACACAAAGTCGAAATCTATAAAATAAGTACATAAGTACATTTATAAAATCAACATTATTAAGCTTAATATTATGACAAAAGTCAAAATTGACATATACTTTCAAAATTATGACAAAAGTCAAAATTATCAAGTCAAAATTATGACTAAAGGTCAAAATTGACTCAAAATTATTAAGTCAAAATTATGACTTAAAAGTAAATATTATTAAGCAGAAATTATGACAAAATGTCCAAATTAAAGGGGTGGTAAAACACATTCTTTTGAAGGCTTGATTGTGTTTGTGGGGTGCACTGTAACATGTGTTCATGCTTCGTTTTAAAAAAAATTGCCTTATTTTTCATATATTTGACCTTTATTCTACACTGCTCTGTCCCTCCTTGTAAAACGGTCTGATGCTTTCCGGGTTGTATGAAGCCAGTCCCTCAAAAATACGCGATGGGCTCTGATTGGTTAGCTGGCCCAGTGTGTTGTGATTCGCTAACCGCAGTGCACGTTTGTCGGAAACGTCACGCCCCTTACCTTTACCGGAGGCTGTGCTTTGGTCAGTATTAGAAACAACGGCGTCAATAAAACCATATGAGCCCGAATCAGACCCAGAACATTTGAGTGAAGATGATCGAGCAGAACCTGTTCAGTCCTCAAGAGTAAAGACTGCGGATCGTCTGGGTTACGGATGTAACCCTCGTTCCCTGAGGAGGGAACGGAGACGTAACGTTAGTGACTAACGAATGGGGGTTTCGCTTAGAAGCCTATCATCTTCGAGCATAGAGAAAACGGCCAATGGCGTGCCAATGCCATGGGGCATGCGGAATTTGCATACGTAACTCCGCCTCACCGCTCGAGTATATAAGGAAGTACGTGGCAATATCGCATTATGTTACCTGCTTGAGGAGCCAAGACTGAACTCCTGCGTTCCAGGTAGCACAGCTGAAGTGGCAACGGGACGTTACGTCTCCGTTCCCTCCTCAGGGAACGAGGGTTACATCCGTAACCGAGACGTTCCCTTTCGTTTAGTCACTACGACGTAACATTAGTGACTAACGAATGGGGGTCCCAATATAATCCCGCCACTCAGCTGTCTTCCAGCGCCCTGCGTAAGTGTGAGTACCCTGTCGTAAGACTAATACGGACGAAGGACTCCCACTTAACACAGGAATACCAAGGTACACTGGGAAGCATATCCCAGTGAGGGAATGCCAAGATGCCTACCCGTGGGGAGGACTTAAGAGACACATATGACCCGCTAAGGGCTGCATATGGAAGAGTTCCCAAGGTACCAGCCGAAGGTGGATTTTTAACCCTAGGGGTGGCAGGGACTTGCCAAGGGAAGAAACCCGCTCACTGCGGAGACTTACGGCGAAATACACATGTGGAGGTCGCCGGAGGGAACCATGCACATGGGGCACCTGGCCGGACATGAGGGTCTGGGCTCGAAAGGGCAGACTGAACTGATGTCGGCGTCGACAGTGCTGGAGGAGCTCAGGGCTCTCGGGGAGCTCACCTGAGGAAAAAATCGCACGTATCCAGTCCGTGGAGTGGAATGGCGAGCAAGCGAAGACACCTGAGCCTGGTCCATTACCGGCCCCTCGGGGGGGCGAGTACATAGTCGGACACTGGCTCCACTCGGAGACTGTAGAATCTGGCGAATGTGTTAGGTGTCGCCCAGCCTGCAGCTCTGCAGATGTCTGTTAGCGAGGCGCCATGCGCTAAAGCCCAAGAGGAGGCCACACTCCTAGTGGAGTGTGCCCTCACACCAAGGGGACATGGTCGACCCTGCTGCTGGTAAGCCAAAACAATGGTGTCCACTATCCAGTGAGACAGCCTTTGCTTTGAGAGAGCACTTCCCTTCCGCTCTCCACCATAACAGACAAAGAGCTGGTCTGAGGTCCTGAAACACTGCGTCATGTCTACGTAGGCGCGAAGGGCGCGCACTGGACAGAGCAATGCCAAGGCTGGGTCTGCCTCCTCCAAAGGCAGCGCTTGCAGGTTCACCACCTGGTCCTTAAACGGAGTGGTGGGAACCTTGGGCACATATCCAGGCCGGGGTCTCAGGATCACGTGAGAGTTAAACGGCCCGAACTCCAGGCACGCTTCGTCAACCGAAAATGCCTGCAGGTCCCCGACCCTCTTAACTGAGGCCAATGCGGTCAGCAGAGCCGTCTTCATAGACAGGAACTTAATATCAACCGACGCAAAGGCTCAAGGGGAGGTCTCTGCAGAGCACTTAACACTACTGCGAGGTCCCAAGAGGGTACGAGAGGAGAGCGAGGAGGATTCAGTCTCCTCGCTCCCCTCAGGAACCTGATGACCAGGTCGTGCTGACTTACCTTCTTGTTCTCCAAGAGATCGTGGTGGGCAGATATTGCGGCCACATATACTCTGAGGGTGGAGGGAGACAGCCTTCGCTCCAGCCCCTCTTGGAGAAACTCAAGCACGGACCCGATCGGGCATTTTCAAGGGTCTTCTTGGCGGGAAGAGCACCAGGTGACGAAGAGGTTCCACTTCAACGCATAGGCATGCCGAGTGGACTCTGCCCTAGCGGAAGTGATGGTGGCGACCACCGTAGGTGGCAGGCCACTCAAACCTGCCGCGTCCCGTCTAGGAGCCACACGTGGAGGCTCCAGAGGTCAGGACGCGGGTGCCATAGGGTGCCCCGTCTCTGAGTAAGGAGGTCCGGTCTCAGAGGAATAGGCCAGGGAGGGGCTGTCGCAAGGAGTATGAGTTCGGGGAACCAGGTCCGGCCGTGCCAGTACGGGGCGACCAAAAGGACCTGCTCCTTGTCCTCCCTGATCTTGCACAGGAGCTGTGCGAGTAGGCTCACTGGGGGGAACGCATATTTGCGTAGGCCCCGCGGCCAGCTGTGCGCCAGTGCATCCGTGCCGAGCGTGCCCTCGGTCAGGGAATACTACAGGCTGCAGTGGGAAGAGTCGTGGGAGGCAAACAGATCTACCTGTGCGTCGCCGAACTGTTCCCAAATCAGCTGAACCGTCTGGGGATGGAGTCTCCATTCTCCCGGGAGAGGCTGAAACCGCGAGAGCTCGTCGGCTGCGTGGTTCAGGACTCCCGGAATATGGACAGCATGAAGGGACCTCAGGCGCTTCTGACTCCATAGGATGAGATGGCAGGCGAGTTGAGACATACGGCGGGAGCGTAGACCGCCCTGGTGGTTGATGTACGCTACTACGGCCGTGTTGTCTGACCGGACAAGCACATGTTGACCCTTCAGCAGCGCTCGGAAGCCGTGCAGGGCGAACCGTACTGCCAGCAACTCGAGGCAATTGACATGCAGGAGGCGCTGGGGTCCTGTCCAGGAGCCCGCGGCTGCTTGTCCATTGCACATGGCACCCCAGCCCGTGGCAGAGGCATCCGTCGATACGACAACATGCCTGGAAACTCGTTCTAAGGGCACACCGGCCCGTAGAAAACTGAGGTTCGACCACGGGGTAAGCGTCTGTAAGCAGGCCCGAGTCACTTGGACCCGGAGCGTGCCAGACTGCCATGCCCCTCTCGGGACTCGATCGCGAAGCCAGTGCTGAAGCGGTCTCATATGAAGCAATCCGAGCGGCGTTACCGCGGCTGCAGATACCATATGCCCCAGGAGCCTCTGAAATAGTTTCAGTGGAACCGCACTCTTGCTCTCGATTTGACGGAGGCAAGTCAGCAGAGACTGCGCGCGCTCGCTCGTAAGCTGCGCGCACATGGCAACCGAGTCGATCTCCATACCGAGAAAAGAGATCCTCTGCACGGGGCAAAGTTTGCTCTTTTCCCAGTTGACCCGAAGGCCCAGACGGGCTAAGTGGTGGAGAACCAGATCTCTGTGTCCGCACACTTGCTCTCGAGAGTGGCCCAGTATGAGCCAGTCGTCGAGGTAGTTCAGGATGCGGACCCCGTGCTGCCGAAGGGGCGCAAGGGCTGCCTCGGCGATCTTCGTGAAGACGCGAGGGGACAGAGATAGCCCGAATGGGAGAACTGCGTACTGATATGCCCGCCCCTCGAAAGCAAACCGTAGGAACGGTCTGTGTCGAGGAAGGATGGAGACATCCTTCAAGTAGGCGTCCTTCAGGTCGATCGCTGCAAACCAATCGTAAGGACGAACGCATTCGAAAAGGCGTTTCGCAGTCAACATCTTGAACGGAAGCCGGTGAAGGGATCGGTTCAAGATGCGAAGGTCCAGGATTGGTCGTAACCCACCGGTTTTCTTGGGTACAATGAAGTAGGGGCTGTAGAACCCCGACTTCATTTCAGCCGGAGGGACAGGCTCGATCGCACCCTTCGCCAGTAGAGTGGCAATCTCCGCACGCATGACGGGGGCATGGGCACCGGTCACGGTATAGCGGACTCCCCTGTAACGGGGAGGAGCCTGCGCGAACTGAATCGCGTAGCCGAGCCTGACGGTCCGCGCAACCCAGCGGGACAGCCCCGGAAGCTGAAGCCACGCTTCCAGAGACTGCACCAACGGGGTCATACGGACGGCAGACGTACCCAGGGTGGGGCAGCGAGGCAGCGTTACCGGCCCGGACAGGGTAGGCTGTTGGGCGTCCCGGGGTCGGGGCACGGTTAACGGCTGCGCCCTGACAGAGGAGACCAGGGAAGGACGCACGTTCCACTGGGGTCTGCTCTGCCAGGGGGCTGGCGACAGAGAGGGATGCGAGTGGCGAGACCCGAGGGTGGCGCGCACTGCCGTCACCGATCTCTGGGGGCTCAGGGATGGGGTTGTCAGTTCTTTCTTTAACCACATTAGGGTGCTGCTGACCCGGGGGCCAGCAGCTGAACAAAAGATTCTCCCCCGGCCCTCCACCGGGGGAAGGAGCGGCCCTGCTGCCGTCTCCTGGAAAGAACTGCCCATCCCTGAGCCGTCCGCATCAGGAGCGCCGCTTAGCCTGCCGTTTTTTCGCGGGCTGCGGGGCTGGAGCGGACTGGGACTCCTTCCTGCGGCTGCCTCTGCGCGGCCCGGGTGGAGGCTGCTGCTTGGGTGGCGCAGAGGTAGAGGGAGCCGCAGGAGGGCGCCCTCGGCGGCGAGCAGGCTGAGGCAACTGCGTGGGCGGTGGGGTGGAGGCAGCAGCTGACCGCCGGGGCAGTATATATTTTATAGCCTCAGTCTGCTTCTGAGCGGCCGAGAACTGTTGGGCGAAGCTCTCGACCGCTCCGCCGAATAGCCCATCCTGGGATATGGGGGCGTTGAGGAAACGGGTTCGCTCAGCGTCACGCATATCGGCCAGGGTGAGCCATAGGTGTCGCTCCTGGACCACATTTGTGGACATTACCTGACCCAGGGAGCGTGCGGTCACCTTCGTCGCCCGGAGAGCGAGGTCGGTGGCGGCACGCAACTCATTGCTGAGTCCTGGGTCAGCCCCCCCCTCGTGCATATCACACAGCAACTTGGCTTGGTAAGCCTGAAGAGTTGCCATGGTATGCAAAGAAGCAGCGGCCTGCCCCGCAGCTCTATAGGACTTCGCCACCAGGGATGACGAAAACCTACAGGCTTTGGAGGGGTGCTTTGGGTCACCACGCCAGGACGAAGCGCTCTGAGGACACAGTTGCATCGCAACAGAACGTTCGACTGGGGGGACCCCAGTGTACCCATTAGCCGCGGCTCCATCGAGGGAGGTGAAGGCGGAAGAGTTCGCCAAACGTTCGCGGGAAGACAACGGGGACTTCCAGGAACGCGCAACCTCTTCATGCACCTCGGGGAAGAAAGGATTTGGAGGAGCGGTCGGACGGGTGTCCGAGCGCGCCGCCCCCAAAAACCAATCGTCCAACCGCGAACGCTCAGGCTGAGGCGGAGGGTTCCACTCCAACCCAAGCGGCCCGAGACAGCATGGCTGTCAATTCTGGGTCCGACTCGGGCAATGCTGGTGCACCCGAGGGTGTCAGCACAGCCGAATCATCATCCTCAGATGACTCCAGCCCACCTTGTGATGCGGCGATAGACATCTCTTCGTCCTCCGCCGCGCCAAACGCCACAGTCGGGACAGCAGGAGCCGGCCCCGATGTAGACGCCTGAGCGCGGACCGGGTCAAGTGCATGAGAGGGGGGTGTGGGCCGAGGAACTAGCGTCGGAGCTTTGTTCCACACCGTCACCCTCAGATCACCCTGGCCACCAGCCAAAGTGCCGCCTCCAGAGGAGACCGCAGATTGGGAGGTGGCAGAGGGGACTCTCATTCCGGCATCAGCACGGAATTCACGGAGTCTTGATCGTAGCACCGAGATGGCCAGGTTCCCGCAGAGAGAACATGAGTCATCCACGAGCGCTGCCTGAGCGTGCTGAAAGCCCAAACACGTCACACAGCCCTCGTGCCCGTCGAAAGAAAAAAGAGATCTACCGCACCCAGAAGTGCACGGACGAAACATCCTGAAAAGGACGTGTCACGTGCAAGCTCTTTTGTGAGAGGAAACTTTGCAGTCGATGCCGAAGCGCCCAGGGAAACACACACCAGCTGTCAGACAGACCACTGCACAGATCAGCAGGCGGGAAGTATGCGATCACTGGAACGCGCCGTCACACCAACACCGACTGGAAAGCTGCTCGTCTCGAAGAAGCTGACAAGTCTCAGAAGGCTGTAGGAGTGAAGAGGTCCTCTTGGCTCCGAAAGCAGATACATAATGCGATATTGCCACGTACTTCCTTTTATACTCACGCGATGAGGCGGAGTTACGTATGCAAATTCCGCATGCCCCATGGCATTGGCACGCCATTGGGCGTTTTCTCTAAGCTCGAAGTTGATAGGCTTCTAAGCGAAACCCCCATTCGTTAGTCACTAACGTTACGTCGTAGTGACTGAACGAAAGGGAACTATAATGATCGCTACTGAATGGCACCGTAACTTTTGTATTTTTAGAACGATTATAGCCAAATATCTGTCGCAAGAACTATTAACCCAAAACGAACACTAAGCACTGGCTTTACTAGTAAGTTAGCCAAATCACACACAGAACCATGTTTAGCAAGCCTGTAGATAAACAATACATAAAAGCTCTAATCAAAGAATCATTTACACTAATGCCAAGTTCACTGTTGAGATTTTAACGTTAGTGTTTGTAACGTTAGGTGTTCGTCGGATAACGTTAAGTATGAATGAGCATTTAACAGACTGGTTTGCTGAATAGCGCTGTCATCTGTTTACTTCCTTGCTACAACCTATTACAGGAAAACACATCGATGAAAAATAAATCAGACTTACAGGTTGTGGCCCGTAAACAGCTTCTGTTTGTAAATCCAGCTTTCAGGACAAGCCGTTGTGCATATCCTGTATTGAACTCGCGAAGTTTGTGGAATTTGTCCTCCGTGAAATGTGCAGCGCGCGCGTCGTGCATCCACGCACCAGCAGTGTTTTTTTCACGCAGCTGACGTTGTGCAAATCCGGCATTGAAATTGTGAAGACGGTGGATGTTTTCCTCTGTTAGATGTGCTGCGGGAGCCCCGCGCGCGCCTGTTTCCCGCTGACTCAAACACACGTGCATATAACATGCTGTGTGTTAAACGCTCTGTCTCATACACACGTGCATATAACATGTTGTATGTTAAACGCTCTGCAACGCACCCCCGTCCCAAGGAAGGCTGAACAGAGCAAGTACCCCAGACCTGCAATCCGGATGAAAATAACAGCGTTTCCTCGGCATCGTGGCAACAACACTCCAGCCTAACTAACTTATACCACAACAGCGCCGCGATACAAAATGGCCTCACCCCCCCTTATTTAATATTCTCGGAGGAGGGGTTTATGTAAATATTGAGCCTGGTGATGTCACCAACCCTGGAGGAATGTGTGTAGTCGCCTGCTGGCCGTTTGCTGTAGTTCTTAGAAACTGATTTCTTTAAAAGCAAATATCTCCCTTTGCTTTAAACTTTGAACGTTGTAACTTTGCAGATGTTGTTTATGCTCAAGCAGCAACATTACACGCTAGCTAAAGTTAGAATAGTGAAATCGTGGTTTACCACCCCTTTAATTCAAAATTATGTCAAAAGTCAATATTATGAAATACTAAGTCAAAAAGTCAAAATTATTTAGTCAATATTATGACAAAAGTCAAAATTGACACATACTTTCAAAATTATGACAAAAGTAAAAATTATGACAAAAGTCAAAATTATTAAGTCAAAATTATGACAAAAGTCAAAATTATGACAAAAGTCAAAATTATTAAGTCAAAATTATGACAAAAGTCAAAATTGACACTGTCAAAATTTAGTAAGTCAAAATTATGACTTAAAAGTAAATATTATTAAGCTGAAATTATGACAAAAAGTCCAAAATATTCAAAATTATGTCAAAAGTCCATATTATGACAATCTAAGTCCAAATTAAGTCATAATTATGACACAAGTCAAAATTAAGACTTTAAAAGTCATAATTATGAGATAAAAGGTTGAAAAGTTATGCTAATTTGAAACTGACAAAAAAAACTAAAACAAAATTATGACCAAAAAGTCGATATTATTGCATACTAAGTCAAAACTTTAAAAGTCATAATACTTGTCATAATTTCGACATTGTGTCATTATTATGACTATCATTTTGACTTTTTAATATCATAATTTTGAACTTTTTAGAAGTATAACTTTTACAGTCATAATTTCAACTTTTAAAGTCATAATTTCCATAATAGTGGCTGATGACCTGAATGTGTTTTAATTGCACAATAACAGGTTTATTTATCATATAATTGAATATTGCTTGTTCACAGCTAGCCATATTTTGCCATATGAATGCACTTTGAAAATGTGATTTAAATAAAATGACGCAACGTTTTTTTACTCTAGTGCAGAAAGAGTTTTTATTTTCTGTATGTCTGACAAATATGCGTCACATTAAGTTTATTAGTTACTTTATTAGTTTATTAAAACTAATGCAAATGGATGGAAATTTCATACGCAATTGAATTTGACATTTAAGCCATTATTCTGTGTAAGTGTGTGTCCACCGTTCCAGGCGTCTCCCCTAATGAAGGCCGCTGTGTTTCCCATAATCCCTCAGCCTCCAGCCCCGGATCTCTTCAGCTGTGCTCCAGGAGCCGAGCGGATCTGACCGCGGGGCCGCCGGTGGAAGTGTGGAAGACGCCGGAAGGGATGAAAGCAGAGCTGGATGTGGAAGTCAATAGTGTGACAGGCTGTTATTGTGTCAGAGCTGAGAGAGAAGCTTCAGTGCGACTCTGACCTGTATATTCACTGAGAGAGAGACTCTGGACAGAGAGACATGTATCAGACAGACGGACATCTGCTCAACCGCCGGCTTCACCCACCACATCTCCAGCACAGCAGCCGGACAATCAGCTCCGCTCAATCTGCATCAGACTCCAAATTACCAGACCAAAAGATAAAATCATCACATACTAAGTCAAAAAGTCAAAATTATGACAAAAAGTCAACATTATTAAGTCAAAATGATGCCAAAAAGTCAAAATTAATTCAAAATTATTTCAAAAGTCAATATTATGACATACTACGGGCCCTATTTTAACGATCTGAAACGCAAGTGTCAAAGCGTGAAGCGCAAGTAACTTTGTGGGCGGGTCTCGGCGCTGTTGCTATTTTCCCGGCGGGATAAATGGCTCTTGCGCCCGGCGCAAATCTAAAATGGGTTGGTCTGAAGTAGCTTCATTATTCATAGGTGTGGTTTGGGCGTAACGTGAATAAACCAATCCGAGCGTCATCCAACATTCCCTTTAAAAGCAGGTGCGCAAGTTCCATTATGGATTGCTATTATTATGGCGTATTTACCAGGCGCACGCCAGGAGCGGTTCACAGCCGAGGAGACTGATGTTCTTGTAAGAGCAGTGAAAGACAGAGAAGTGAAGTTGTAATGTTGTACATTATGGTAAAGGTGATTTCACAGTCTTTTTTTTTTCAGTCTTTCAGTTTTTTCAGTTTTTCAGTCGATTTTTTTTCCTGGTTCTTGACGGACAAACCAATTTGTCAGATGTCCTTATATACATATATGTCTTGCCACTATTGGGCAAACAGGTCTTATCCTTAATTATTACAATTAGCCTGAATCATTTGTAAGCTAGATTTATGCCTATTTTTTCACATCTTCGTGGCACACCACAATGATTTCCGTCATCTCATGTGTTAATAATTTTTTAGTGTAACAATTTATGATTTGCAAAAATAACTGTTGCATCTGTGTAGATTACATGAGCAAAGTGTATGCTATACATTATGGTCAAGCATGCGCCCTTAATATTGTCAGGGATTCTGAAACTTAGGACCCAGATGCAGGGTGAACAATGAAGACTTTATTAACACGACTCTAGACAGGGCACAACAAGGAAGTGACAAGGTGTGAGTTCAAACAGCAGGGCAGGGGACAGACACCACGATGACAGGCAGGGAGGACGACCACTGAGACCAGTCCAGGGAGACCATGAGCTTGCGGATGGCTTTGGAAGCAACACCAGGCAGGGCGATGGTGGGAAAACCCGGACAGGAACGCCAGGAACCTGAGACTTGATGTCCTCTCCCAGAATCAGCTCCAGTCTTGACTGCCCGGGATAAAGCGACAGTGGCCAAGGGAGACTCAGGACACAGGGCAGGAACCAACACAAGACACACACGACAAGACAACAAAAGATAAACAAGAGCGAAAAATAAAACCTAAGAATAGGGAAACTGCAACTAAGTATCAGAAATCTAAAAAGGAAAACAAAAGAGATATAATAAACTATAACAAACAAGAGGAGCTAGATAAATACTAGAAATGAAAGACTGGAACTAGAATCAATGAAAAGTAAAAAACCAAACAGCAACTATGCAGGAAACTAGAGAAAGAAAAATAAGATCACTAAACTAGAGAGAAAACAAAACCAAAGCTAGAGAAAACCAAAAAGTAAGGCTAGGGGAAAACAAAGCTAATAACTATAACTATGGCAAGAGTAACAGCAATCACAAGGACAAGATAAGCCAGACAACGAATGCACACAAACGCAACGAACCAGCAAGGACATGAGGGAAAGTAGCACAATATAAAGGGACCAGAGCACATGAGGATCAGGTGAGCACAATTAGTGAAACAAGGACTAGACAATGACTAAACAAGGGGGCGTGGTAAAGGGAAACAAGGAGGCAGGACGAGAGGAACACACAAACAAAGACACAGCCATGTGCTCAAGCACAAGACAAACAAAGAAACACTAAACAAGGACAAAACAGACAAGACTGTCAGGGCAGGATCCTGACAGTACCCTCCCCCCAACGGACGCCTCCTGGCGTCCACACTGGGCAAAGGAAAAAGAGGTGGTAACAATTGGGAGGGTGGGCGGGGAACAAAACTGGGAGTACCAGGGCAGACAGGAAACCCGGGGGGCAGAACTGGGGAGGAAAATAATCCAGGAGAGTAGTTAGGGACTGACCAGGGAGGTGCTGACTTCGGGAACCCATAAGGACCAGGTAAAAGGGAGGGTGGGATGGGAGGGGTAGGGACAAAACTACGGGTCCTCCTGGGAACATGGGTTTGCTCTAATGGGTGGGGTTTGAAAGTGACCTTGGTGTCAGAAACAGTCTTAGGGAAAAGTTCTTGATTGGGGACAGATTTAGGGAAGAACTCAGGGACCATGACTGCATTGGCACGGAAGGTGGATCCTTGGGGAACAGACTCAGGAAACAACTTAACATTCCTCAAGACTTCAGGGACAGACACGGGACTTGACTCGGGAGCGCCCTCCTGGGCTGCACTGGCGAGTTCGGGGACTGGCTCGTGTGCGCCCTCCTGGGCAGCACTGGCGTGCTCGGGGACTGGCTCGTGTGCGCCCTCCTGGGCAGCACTGGCGTGCTCGGGGACTGGCTCGTGAGCGCCCTCCTGGGCAGCACTGGCGTGCTCGGGGACAGGCTCGCGAGCGCCCTCCTGGGCAGCACTGGCGTGCACGGGGACCGGCTCGTGAGCGCCCTCCTGGGCAGCACTGGCGTGCACGGGGACCGGCTCGTGAGCGCCCTCCTGGGCAGCACTGGCGTGCACGGGGACCGGCTCGTGAGCGCCCTCCTGGGCAGCACTGGCGTGCACGGGGACCGGCTCGTGAGCGCCCTCCTGGGCAGCACTGGCGTGCTCGGGGACTGGCTCGTGAGCGCCCTCCTGGGCAGCACTGGCGTGCTCGGGGACAGGCTCGCGAGCGCCCTCCTGGGCAGCACTGGCGTGCACGGGGACCGGCTCGTGAGCGCCCTCCTGGGCAGCACTGGCGTGCACGGGGACCGGCTCGTGAGCGCCCTCCTGGGCAGCACTGGCGTGCACGGGGACCGGCTCGTGAGCGCCCTCCTGGGCAGCACTGGCGTGCACGGGGACCGGCTCGTGAGCGCCCTCCTGGGCAGCACTGGCGTGCACGGGAACCGGCTCGTGAGCGCCCTCCTGGGCAGCACTGCCGTGCTCGTGGGCTGGAGCCCGCACTGGACTGTGCACTGGGATGACTGCAGGAGCGCACTCGACCGGCTCTGGGATGACTGCAGTGGGTTCTGGGATGACTGCAGTAGAGCGCTTGGCGGGTTCTGGGATGACTGCAGTAGAGCGCTTGGCGGGTTCTGGGATGACTGCAGTAGAGCGCTTGGCGGGTTCTGGGATGACTGCAGTAGAGCGCTTGGCGGGTTCTGGGATGACTGCAGTAGAGCGCTTGGCGGGTTCTGGGATGACTGCAGTAGAGCGCTTGGCGGGTTCTGGGATGACTGCAGTAGAGCGCTTGGCATGCTCACTGGGCTCAGGGGCTGGAGCTGGAGCCGACACTGGACTTGGCACAGGGGCTGGAGCTGGAGCCGACACTGGACTTGGCACAGGGGCTGGAGCTGGAGCCGACACTGGACTTGGCACAGGGGCTGGAGCTGGAGCCGACACTGGACTTGGCACAGGGGCTGGAGCTGGAGCCGACACTGGACTTGGCACAGGGGCTGGAGCTGGAGCCGACACTGGACTTGGCACAGGGGCTGGAGCTGGAGCCGACACTGGACTTGGCACAGGGGCTGGAGCTGGAGCCGACACTGGACTTGGCACAGGGGCTGGAGCTGGAGCCGACACTGGACTTGGCACAGGGGCTGGAGCTGGAGCCGACACTGGACTTGGCACAGGGGCTGGAGCTGGAGCCGACACTGGACTTGGCACAGGGGCTGGAGCTGGAGCCGACACTGGACTTGGCACAGGGGCTGGAGCTGGAGCCGACACTGGACTTGGCACAGGGGCTGGAGCTGGAGCCGACACTGGACTGGGCACAGGGGCTGGAGCTGGAGCCGACACTGGACTGGGCACAGGGGCTGGGGCTGACAGATTCAGGCCCTCCTGGACCAACAGGTTAGGGGCCTCTAGAAGGGCATCTGACTTGCCAACATTAGCCTTCCTTTTCCTCCGCTTCTGAGGGCATGACAATCTGTACTCGGCGGACTCTGGACTGGCAGGAGCGGACTCTGGACTGGCAGGAGCTGACTCGACTGGCTCTGGACTGGCAGGAGCTGACTCGACTGGCTCTGGACTGGCAGGAGCTGACTCGACTGGCTCTGGACTGGCAGGAGCTGACTCGACTGGCTCTGGACTGGCAGGAGCTGACTCGACTGGCTCTGGACTGGCAGGAGCTGACTCCGGAATGACTGTAGCAAACTTGATGGGCTCAGGATGTACCACAGCACACTCTACGGGCTCTGAACTGGCAGGAACGGCTGGAACTGTCTTGGTGGAAACAGAGACTGATGCAGCTGTCCGAGCCGCCCTTCTCCTTCTCAACCTTCGTTTCTCAGTAGGATTAAACAGAGGTTCAATGGCTTGACTCGATGAAGGAGGAAGAGTGAGGTCATCACTACAGACAGGCTCTGATGGTGTCAGGATCTGCCAATCCCCGCGATGATGCAGGTAATTGGAGAAGTTCCAGAAGTCCAGGACCCGAAGTTGTTCCATTTCCCACAGTGGTAGAGGGTCATCCAGACAGATGTTAAAAGCATCCTTGAGGGCTGCATCATCGTACTCAAGGCCCTTAGCCATAGTCCAGAAGAACTGGGCAAAGGACCGCACCTCCCGGCCCTGTTGGCGAAGAGATGCCACTCCCCGCTGGAGCGCCACCCTCTCCTGAGCAGTTGCTGGAGGAACAATACGGAAGCTCATCCTGCTGGGTCCAAACTGGCTGGTTCGTTCTGTCAGGGATTCTGAAACTTAGGACCCAGATGCAGGGTGAACAATGAAGACTTTATTAACACGACTCTAGACAGGGCACAACAAGGAAGTGACAAGGTGTGAGTTCAAACAGCAGGGCAGGGGACAGACACCACGATGACAGGCAGGGAGGACGACCACTGAGACCAGTCCAGGGAGACCATGAGCTTGCGGATGGCTTTGGAAGCAACACCAGGCAGGGCGATGGTGGGAAAACCCGGACAGGAACGCCAGGAACCTGAGACTTGATGTCCTCTCCCAGAATCAGCTCCAGTCTTGACTGCCCGGGATAAAGCGACAGTGGCCAAGGGAGACTCAGGACACAGGGCAGGAACCAACACAAGACACACACGACAAGACAACAAAAGATAAACAAGAGCGAAAAATAAAACCTAAGAATAGGGAAACTGCAACTAAGTATCAGAAATCTAAAAAGGAAAACAAAAGAGATATAATAAACTATAACAAACAAGAGGAGCTAGATAAATACTAGAAATGAAAGACTGGAACTAGAATCAATGAAAAGTAAAAAACCAAACAGCAACTATGCAGGAAACTAGAGAAAGAAAAATAAGATCACTAAACTAGAGAGAAAACAAAACCAAAGCTAGAGAAAACCAAAAAGTAAGGCTAGGGGAAAACAAAGCTAATAACTATAACTATGGCAAGAGTAACAGCAATCACAAGGACAAGATAAGCCAGACAACGAATGCACACAAACGCAACGAACCAGCAAGGACATGAGGGAAAGTAGCACAATATAAAGGGACCAGAGCACATGAGGATCAGGTGAGCACAATTAGTGAAACAAGGACTAGACAATGACTAAACAAGGGGGCGTGGTAAAGGGAAACAAGGAGGCAGGACGAGAGGAACACACAAACAAAGACACAGCCATGTGCTCAAGCACAAGACAAACAAAGAAACACTAAACAAGGACAAAACAGACAAGACTGTCAGGGCAGGATCCTGACAAATATAGCATAATGAACAACGCGCAACGCGCCACTGACTTTAGACTAGGTTTTTTCTGGTCAGTGGCGCAATTGTTTAATGGAACAGCAAAATAGCACCAGGGATTGTTTGCGCCGGAACACGCCTCCTTTTTTGCGCTGAACCGCCCAGGGAGCGCAAGTGCATTCACTAGTTTAGCGACGTGCTTCTGTGGAGGGAAAAGCGCGCTTTGCGCGGGTGCAAAATAGGAATGACACATGCGTCGGTGTACAAAGTCAATTGCGCTGGGTGCAAGATAGGGCCCTAAATCAAAATTACGAGATGAAAAGTCAAAATTATCACATATTAAGTCAAAAAGTCAAAATTATTAAGTCAAAATTATGACAAAAAATCCTTATTAATTCAAAATTATGACAAAAAGTCAAAAATAAATTAAAATTTATATCAAAAGTCAATATTATGACATACTAAATCAAAATTACGTGATGAAAAGTCAAAATAGACTTAAAGTCAAAATGATTGCTTAAGTCAAAATTGAAAGTCGAAATTTTTAAAAAGTCAAAATTATGACATACTTAAGTCTAAATTATGACTTGGAATGTCAAAATTAAGTTGAAATGAAGTCAAAATTGACAAACAGTCAAAATTATTAAGTCAAAATTATGACAAAAAGTCAACATTAATTCAAAATGATGCCAAAAAGTCAAAATTAATTCAAAATTATGTCAAAAGTCAATATTATGACATACTAAATCAAAATTACGAGATGAAAAGTCAAAATGATCACATATTAAGTCAAAAAGTCAAAATTATTAAGTCAAAATTATGACAAAAAATCCTAATTAATTCAAAATTATGAAAAAAAATGTCAAAAATACATTAATATTTATATCAAAAGTCAATATTATGACATACTAAATCAAAATTACGTGATGAAAAGTCAAAATAGACTTAAAGTCAAAATGATTGCTTAAGTCAAAATTGAAAGTCGAAATTTTTAAAAAGTCAAAATTATGACATACTTAAGTCTAAATTATGACTTGGAATGTCAAAATTAAGTTGAAATGAAGTCAAAATTGACAAACAGTCAAAATTATTAATTCAAAATTATGTCAAAAGTCAATATTATGACATACTAAATCAAAATTACGAGATGAAAAGTCAAAATTATCACATATTAAGTCAAAAAGTCAAAATTATTAAGTCAAAATTATGACAAAAAGTCAAAATTAATTCAAAATGATGTCAAAAGTCAATATTATGACATACTAAGTCAAACAGTCAAAATTATAAAGTCAAAATTATGACAAAAAGTCAAAAATAAATAAAAATGTATGTCAAAAGTCAATATTATGACATACTAAATCAAAATTACGAGATGAAAAGTCGAAATTATCACATATTAAGTCAAAATAGACTTAAAGTCAAAATGATTGCTTAAGTCAAAATTGAAAGTCGAAATTTTTAAAAAGTCAAAATTATGACATACTTAAATCTAAATTATGACTTAGAATGTCAAAATTAAGTTGAAATTCAGTCAAAATTATGAGACTAAATCAAAATGTACTTAAAGTCAACATTATTAAGTCACAAATTCACAATAATGACTTTAAAAGTCGTAAATATAAGAGAAAAAGTTTAAATTGAGAAAAAGTCATAATTGTGAGGTAAAAAGTCGAACTTGACAAGAAGTCATAATTATTACTTAAGTCAAAATTATCACGCTATATTGAAATTTTGACTTTAAAAGTTTTGTAATTAAATTAATTTACAGTGTCGAAATTGACAAAAGTCCAAATTGACTGTCATAATTATGAAATTGAGATGAAATTGAAATTGAGATGAAAAGTTGAAATTATCATATACTAAGTCATAATTATGACAAAAAAGCCATAATAATTAGTCACATGACAAAATGTCAAAATTATGACATCATTTTGACTTTTTAATCTCATAATTTCATTTTAGTATATCATAATTTCAATCAATTATTATGCTTAAATCAAAATTATGACTTGAAAAGGCATAGTTATAAGATAAAAAAGTCAAAATTATGACTTGAAATGTCAAAATTAAGTTGAGATTATGAAAGTCAAAATGATTAAGTCAAAGTTATGACAAAAGTCAAAATAAGACATACTAAATCAAATTTATTAAGTTGAAATGTAATCAAAATTATGAGACTAAATCAATATGTACTTAAAAAGTCAACATTATTAAGTCACAAATTCACAATTATGATTTAAAAGTCATAAATATAAGAGAAAAAGTTTAAATTGACTAAAAGTCAACATTATTAGTTAAGTCAAAATGATCACATACTTTATTGATATTATGACTTCAAAAGTTTTGTAATTAAAGTTGTTTACAGTGTCGAAATTGACAAAAGTCAAAATTATAACAGTTAAATTTAAGACAAAGTCAATAATAAAAGTAATTTTAATCTATTTTTATGCTTAAATTAGGACTTTAAAAGGCAGTTATAAGATAAAAAAGGTCAAAATTATGACTTGAAATGTCAAAATTAAGTCAAAGTTATGACAAAAGTCAAAATAAGACATACTAAGTCAAATTTATTAAGTTGAAATTTAATCAAAATTATGAGACTAAATCAATATGTATTTAAAAAGTCAACATTATTAAGTCACAAATTCACAATTATGACTTTAAAAGTTGTAAATATAAGAGAAAAAGTTTAAATATGACGAAAAGTCAAAATTATGACAAAACTATATTGAAATTATGACTTTAAAAGTCAAAATTATGACATAAAAATTGATTTATCAAAATTAAGTTCTGTAATCAATTTGCAGTCTCGAAATTATGACAAAAGTCGAAATTGACACTTAAGACTTAAAAAGTCAAAATTATTCAATTGAAATTGACAAAAAGTCGAAACTATGACATACTGTCGAAATGATGACAAGTCAGTCCAAATTGACTTGTCAAAATGAAATCGAAGACTTTAAAAGTCAATTTTGACATAAAAAGTTGAAATTATGATATACTTAGTCATAATTATTACAAAAACATCATAATTAGTCATAAATATGACAATATGACAAAATGTCAAATTTATGTTATTTTGACTTTTTAATCTCATAATTTCATTTTAGTATCATAATTTCAATCATTATGTCATAAAGTCGAAATTGACAAAAATCAAAATGATGACTTAAAAAGTCAACATTATGACATAAAAGTCTCATTTGATTTATCAAAATTAAGTTTTGTAATTAAAGTAATGTCAAAATTATGACAAAAAGTCAAATTTATGACAAATCAGTCTAAATTGACAGTTAAATTTAAGACTTTAAAAGTCAATTATGACATAAAAAGTTGAAATGATATAAGTATATATAAATGATATAAGTCATAATTATGACAAAATCATAATAATTCGTCATAAATATGACAAAATGCTGAAATGATGATGTTATTTTGACTTTTTAATCTCATAATTTCATTTTAGTATATCATAATTTCAATCCTTATGTCATAAAGTCTAAATTGACAAAAAGTCAAAATAAAAGTCATAAAAGGACATAAAAGTCTATATTGATGTATCAAAATTAAGTTTTGTAATGAATTATGTGTAAAAAATAACAAAAAGACAAAATTATGACAAGTCAGACTAAATTGACAGTTAAATTTAAGACTTTAAAAGTCAATTATGACATAAAAAGTGAAATTATGATATACTAAGTCATAATTATGAAATCATAATTAGTCATAAAAATTACATTTTGACTTTTTAATCTCATAATTTAATTGTCATAATTGCAATTTAGTGTCATAATTTTGACTGTTATAACTTTTTATCATTACATAATTCTCAACTTTTAAAGTCATAATTATGACTTTTTATCTGATAATTTCATCTACACTGAAACACTGAGATGCTCATTCCATCAAGACATTTAATAAATCAACTGCACATCTCAATCCACACGCGATCTGCACATTTGTGGACAGAATGAGTTTTCCCGGAAGTTGTGCGGATGATTAATGATGCGCACAATAACGAGATCAGTAATTGGCTCATTCTCTCCTCAGTGGATGATTTACTTCATTTGCTCAAACCCGATTGAGCTGTTTTGTTCTGGGAGATCTTTAATGCCGTCATTCATTACTTCATAAAGCATCCTGGAGGATAAAGATGTTTAACTTGAGTTATTGAGACGAGCCCCTGAATAAATCACACAAACATCATCATCATCATCACTCGCCCTCCAGTCCACTACACACCCCAACACACACACACACACACACACACACACACACACACACACACACACACACACACACACACACACACACACACACACACACACACACACACACACACACACACACACACACACACACACACACACACACACACACACACACACACACACACACACACACACACACACACACACACACACACACACACACACACACATCCTCCTGCTGAACACACACACACACACACACACACACACACATCCTCCTGCTGAACACACACACACACACACACGCGCGCGCACACACACATCCTCCTGCTGAACACACACACACACACACACACACACACACACACACACACACGGTGTGCTTTATTAGACTTTAGAGCCTCTTCTCATTGGCTGCATGAAGATCAGGCTGGTCTGAAAACATCATTTTGACTTTTTAATCTCATCATTTCATTTTAGTATATCATAATTCCAATCAATTATTATGCTAAAGTCAAAATTATGACTTTAAAAGGCATAGTTATAAGATAAAAAAGTCAAAATTATGGGTTGAAATGTCAAAATTTAGTTGAAATTATGACAGTCAAAATGATTAAGTCAAAATTTTGACAAAAGTCAAAATAAGACATACTTCAAAATAACAATGTTGAAATGTAATCAAAATTAAGTCACAAATTCACAATTATGATTTAAAAGTCATAAATATAATAGAAAACGTTTAAATTGACTAAAAGTCAACATTATTAGTTAAGTCCAAATTATCACGTTATATATGGATATTATGACTTCAAAAATTTTGTAATTAAAGTCATTTACAGTGTCGAAATTGACAAAAGTCAAAATTATAAAAGTTAAATTTAAGACTTTAAAAGTCAATTATGAGATGAAAAGTTGAAATTATGTCATAATTATGACATATAAATCATAATATGAGTCATATGACAAAATGTCAAAATTGTGACATCATTTTGACTTTTTAATCTCATTATTTCATTTTAGTATATCATAATTTTAATAAATTATGCTTAAATCAAAATTATGACTTTAAAAGGCATAGTTATAAGATAAAAAGAGTCAAAATTATGACTTGAAATGTCAAAATTAAGTCAAAGTTATGACAAAAGTCAAAATAAGACATACTAAATCAAATTTATTAAGTTGAAATTTAATCAAAATTATGAGACTAAATCAAAATTGACTTAAAAAGTCAACATTAAGTCACAAATTTACAATTATGATTTAAAAGTCATAAATATAAGAGAAAAAGTTTAAATTGACTAAAAGTCAACATTATTAGTTAAGTCAAAATGATCACATACTTTATTGATATTATGACTTCAAAAGTTTAGTAATTAAAGTCATTTACAGTGTTGAAATTGACAAAAGTCAAAATTATAACTTTAAAAGTCAATTATGAGATGAAAAGTTGAAATTATGATATACTAAGTCATAATTATGACATCAAAATCATAATATTAGTCATTACTATGACAAAATGTCAAAATTATGACATCATTTTGACTTTTTAATCTCAGTATTTCATTTGAGTATATCATAATTTTTTATAAATTTTTATGCTTAAATCTAAATTAGGACTTTAAAAGGCATAGTTATAAGATAAAAAAGTCAAAATTATGACTTGAAATGTCAAAATTAAGTCAAAGTTATGACAAAAGTCATTCGTTGCATGAAGACCTGTCTGGTCTGAAAACAGTTACGTTGAAGACGTGCTAAAGCTTTTACTTCTGTTCGGTTGCCTTTGAAATGATTTGAATGGGTGGATTTACAGAGAAGGGCTGCACACACACACACACACACACACACACACACACACACACACACACACACACACACACACACACACACACACACACACAGGGCAAGCTTTTAGTGGCAGCTGAAGTGAAATCCAATTACAATGTTAACGCAGCGAGACAGTGAAGCGGCGCTCATCCACCTCCCTCAGAGACTTGTTCTGTGCTGCCGTTACACACACACACACACACACACACACACACACACACACACACACACACACACACACACACACACACACACACACACACACACACACACATTCTCCTATACAGCAGCACAAACACTCTCCAGCACATGTGATGACCTTAACAGATGCACTTCTGTGTGTGATGGGGAAACACAACAGAGCATTTTAAAGTCCACATGTAAGAGAAACCCGTTTTAGTGTGTGTGCAACAAGACGAAGGCCAATGTGGTGAGTTTATGTATAAAGCATAAAGCCGTGATTTGATATTTTCAAGTGGATTCGAGTTGCCAGTGGTAAAGTTTCTTTACACATGTAAACATCAGAAATACCTTCATGTGCAAACATCATGTGTTGTGAAAATGAGGCTGACCGTGATCCTGAAAACAAGACATATTGACTGCGGTCGACTCTTTTGCTCTTCTAACCATATTATCCGCCTTAAAGGGATAGTTCACGCAAAAATGAAGATTAGCCCATGATTTACTCCCCCTCAAGTCATCCGAGATGTGTGTGACATTCTTCTTTCAGACAAATAAAATCTGAGTTTTATTAAAAAAGTCCAGGCAAATCCAAGCTTTATAATGACAGTAATAGTTGCTCTGTTTTTGAAGTACAAAAAAGTGCATCTGTCCATCATATAACTGCTCCACACAGCTCTGGGGTGTTAATAAAGGCCTTCTGAAGCCAATCGACGCGTTTGTGTAAGAAAAAATATCCATATTTAAAACTTTATCAAGTAAACTTTCGGCTGACCACCTTACATGTTCAATTTATGGAAAACGTGTCGAAAGAAGGCACATTCAACACTCTTCCACGATAGGTGATCAGCTGGAACTTTTCTTGATAAAGTTTTAAATATGGAAATTTTCTTACACAAACACGTCGATTGGCTTCAGAAGGCAAACACAAACACTGACTAAGACTAAATTAAGTAAACAGTACAGCATAGTGTGCATTGATTATTACGTCAACCATATTTACAGGATCATTATATTATGGAGAGTGGTGGAGATGCAACATTGTTAACATTAATGTTAATGTTTTTTATTGTATTGAGCCCTCAGGTATTCCTTACTAATTGCTCACACTCATACTCATTGGTGGTCAAATGTGACCATACACCTTAACTATTTTTTTAAATAAATAGCCTATAATTTAGTTCAATAATATTTATTGAATATATTGAGGAGATCTTTTGGTACTAAATATATTTGTGCAATAATTATGGTCCATTAATGACCACTTAAAACATTTGTCTTCTAATATTTGTATTATTTATATTGCAATTAGTGTAGTAATTAAAGTTACAATAGAGAATTCCAATGCAAAGAGGCAAATTAGAGTCATTTTGTGGCTGGAAAAATAATAATGTTCATTTGTAATGCCATTACCCACTATAGGTGCCTGTGTGGCTCTTTAATAAATATACACACACCTAAAGGATTATTAGGAACACACACTAATACTGTGTTTGACCCCTTTCGCCTTCAGAACTGCCTTAATTCTACGTGGCATTGATTCCACAAGGAGCTGAAAGCATTCTTTAGAAATGTTGGCCCATATTGATAGGAGAGCATCTGCAGTTGATGGAGATTTGTGGGATGCACATCCAGGGCACGAAGCTCCCGTTCCACCACATCCCAAAGATGCTCTATTGGGTTGAGATCTGGTGACTGTGGCGGCCATTTTAGTTCAGTGAACTCATTGTCATATTTGAAATGATTGGAGCTTTGTGACGGTGCATTATCCTGCTGGAAGTAGCCATCAGAGGATGGGGGACATGGTGCTCATAAAGGGATGGACATGGGCAGAAACAATGCTCAGGTAGGCCGTGGCATTTAAACCATGCCCAATTGGCACTAAGGGGCCTAAAGTGTGCCAAGAAAACATCCCCCACACCATTACACCACCACCACCAGCCTGCACAGTGGTAACAAGGCATGATGGATCCATGTTCTCATTCTGTTTACGCCGAATTCTGACTCTACCATCTGAATGTCTCAACAGAAATCCAGACTCATCAGACCAGGCAACATTTTTCCAGTCTTCAACTGTCCAATTTTGGTGAGCTGGTGCAAATTGTCGCCTCTTTTTCCTATTTGTAGTGGAGATGAGTGGTACCCGGTGGGGTCTTCTGCTGTTGTAGCCCATCCGCCTCAAGGTTGTGTGTGTTGTGGCTTCACAAATGCTTTGCTGCAGACCTCGGTTGTAACGAGTGGTTATTTCAGTCAAAGTTGCTCTTCTATCAGCTTGAATCAGTCGGCCCATTCTCCTCTGACCTCTAGCATCAACAAGGCATTTTCTCCCACAGGACTGCCGCATACTGGATGTTTTTCCCTTTTCACACCATTCTTTGTAAACCCTAGAAATGGTTGTGCGTGAAAATCCCAGTAACTGAGCAGATTGTGAAATACTCAGACCAACAACCATGCCACACTCAAAATTGCTTAAATCTCCTTTCTTTCCCATTCTGACATTCAGTGTGGAGTTCAGGAGATTGTCTTGACCAGGACCACACCCCTAAATGCATTGAAGCAGCTGCCATGTGATTGGTCGATTAGATAATTGCATTAATTGAACAGGTGTTCCTAATAATCCTTTAAGTGAGTGTACATGTGTAGTTGCTCAAAGAAGTATTGCAGATCATAACTGCTTACTTATTTGTGAAATTTTAAAATGTTAATAATAGTGAATAGCAATGAATGCAAGTAAATATAATTTAACCCCCCAAAAAGTTTAAAATAGTGCTAAAAGGCAAACTTATTTTCCCTTATATGTACAGTAGGCTATATACATATGAATTCATACTGAATCAAGATGGAAATGGATATTTGTGCCCATCGTCTCATAAGCTAATGCTGATTTTGGGCATCTACGCTGTAAATCATCCAGTTAGCTGTGGTTATGCAGGTTATATGTATTGTATGTAACTTATTTCCACTCAATATATTGAGTTTTCCTTTGACTAAAATGACGAGACTTTTAGTCGACTAAAACTTGACTAACAAAAGATCCGTGAATGACTAAATATGACTAAAACTAACAAGGACATTTGGCACAAGACTAAGACTAAATTAAAAATAGGTGACAAAATGAACACTAGGCATGGATCTGGTTGACTTCCGGCAAGCAGATTTAGGCCGTAACTGGCCTGAATAACATAGCAATTGCTTAGCAATATATTTATTTTTTATCACATGCATTGCTCTGAAACGATGTGCATTGTAAAAAACGCTATACAAAAAAAAAGAAACGTGAATTGAATGCGATTGAATCATCACGAGCCCTAAGCGATGCTGCGTTTTTGCTCCAGTGCTGCAGTTGTGAGACGAGCCCTGAGTGTGTCAAGCTCAGCAGCGAAACCAAACAGCAGCAGATAGAAAGCGCCACAGATAGAGACAGTGTGCGATCCCTCTCTCTCTCTCTCACACACACACACACACACACGCGAGCGCGCGCGCTCACACACTCTGGAGGAGCATCTCTGATCGTGCGTGTGGAGGCATTGTATGTGGTGTGGTCGGCGTTTCTGATGCCAGCAGCTGAGAGGTAAACACACACACACACACACACACACTCGGGCTTGAGGACACGTATGGACGCGGTCGTGTGACTGATGGACAGACAGGAGGAGGCGACGGCGAGCCGGAGACGAGGAGAGACGCGCACGCTCACGGACAGACAGATGAGGACGCAGCAGTCTCACTCCAGACCTGGGTGAGGAAACTTCACAAACACACACTCACACACACACGGGAACAAACAGGTGAACCCTGGAGCTGATGTACCTGTGGAGCGCGTGGGTGAGGTTATGCAACACTAGCCGGGGTTTTTCTGTGTCTCTTTCATCCTGGATGCTGAGGGAACCGGAAAGTTTAGTTTGGCTAAAGTGAGCCGTGTCTCATCCAGGCTGTGTGATGATGATGTTCAGTCGTGTGTTATGGCTTTTTTATTTTATTTTGAGACTGTATTGGAATGGGATGTTCAAGTCCTTTCTGTCTCCAGACATCAGAATAAAAGCGCGCGCACGCGTCCGCACAGAAGGCACACATTTGCATCGACTCGAAATTAATTGCATGGCAAACAACGCTTTCAGTCATGTGTGCAAAGACATAAATCTAGGCTATATGAAGAGGAAATGAAAACGAGTCTTGTAGTGTGTGTGCTAGTATTGTAATCTGCTTTGGGGATGTTTAGTCCATTCTTCATTTATTTCAATATTTATGCATGTAGTTTCCAGTCTAAAGGAATATGGAGCTTGTATGCGTCCATTATTAAAATCACACACTGGTTTTTACTGTAAAGCTGCTTTGATTTCATTTGCATTGTATAATGTGCTTTCTCATCTGTTGGTTCTCCTATATTTCTCACGCTCGCTGTGATTTAATGCTGTCTTGCTATTGGAATTATCGTAAATACGAGTTTCCTAGTGGGAAATTGGAAATGCCATCTCAAGTCGTATTTTCTATTTTACTACCAGAGTTTCTGAGTTGCGTATGCCATAAACTTTATAGCGGAGAGAAGTTTTTTCCATCAGCTTGTCTTGCCATTAAATGAGGGAATATTTACAGATATGAATAACCGTTTGATGCATATTGTATGTTTTATACACAACGCCTGTATTTTAGGGTTGCACAATATTGGACAAAACTGGTATGTTGTTTTTCTGCGATGTATTGTTTAACCAGATGACTTGAATAGATCTATTTGGAAAGAGTTAATAATTGGGGTGATTTTGTAGAGTGAATCTGCATAGAGAATACACAAATTACAGTAAAATAGAACAGATGCTAATTAAATAAGCAGTGCTTTATGTTTTTCAGGCAAGTCTAACAATATTCAGGTAGAAATGTAAAATAACACTGCACAGTCTTCACTGTATACATGAAATATAATACACTTTTGTTAAAGATATTGATTATCATTAATTTCTGCAGCTGGAATATTAGGCTGTTGTCACTTTAAGAGCAAATGCACAAATCCAATATAATGATACGCATTTTTTTTTTCTTTTTCAAAGCACCCTTCGCTGGGAGTTTGATTGACAGGCAATCTGACCAATCATAATCCGCCGAATCAGTCAGGAGATTAACATAGTAGATTAACGGACTTGACCTTGTAAAACGGGGTGTACTGACGTCTTTCCGCGGTTGAAACAACCTTAAAGAGCCACAAAACGGTATTTATTGTTTGCATTTCTGAATAAATTCCAAAATTTGCGAGTTGAGACTGTTTCGTATTAAAAGCATAACCTGCTGTGTCCTGTCTGTCGGCGTGTTGTCAGTGTCCTCTTTGCTCCGCGATGTGTTTTTCACTGCGTGAGAACGTGTGTGTGTGTGTGTGTGTGTGTGTGTGTGTGTGTGTGTGTGTTTGCGAACGGTCAATTGTTTAAATTCACATTAGCCATAAGTGACTGTGTTTACGAGGACACTCACCGAGACGGGCATTTCAAGCGCTCGCCAATGTCAAAATGTTTGCGATATCCAATCAAATCGAAGGAGGCGGGATTTATTGTCCACAGAAACCGAGCAGCTTGAATGCGAGCCGAGGTGAGATAAATAGCCGAACTTGAGGAGTCAATACAGCAATATTTCCCACTGTTTACGATTAACAAAATTGAAACAATGCACATTCATTTCCAGGGACGCAAACGAAACTACCTTTTCCAATTTCTCAAATTTAAATGCCATTTACATTATTCAACACATGATTAAGAAACGTTAACGTAGCCGTTTTCAGCATCTGTGAATGTGTGTGTGTTTCCAGGCTAACGTAATATCACAGTCATTTATACAACTCAAAATATTATTTTCACTAAAATGTGGTAAAACTGGCAACTTTCATATTCAAGTAGCCCATGTCGGGTCATATACTAAAATAAATATAGGCTATAATACACTCGGGTTTGCTGGGTTAAAAATAACCCAAGTTGGGTTGTAAATGGACTAACCCAGCAATTGGGTTGTTTTAAGCACACATTTAACCCAATCACTGGGTTAAAACAACCCAAATGCTGGGTTAGTCCATTTTCAACCCAACTTGGGTTATTTTTAACCCAGCATTTTTTAGAGTGTATATGCTTGTTAGTTCACATGCATTATTTTACACACTAGCAATAACAGGTTGAAATAATTAAGACTTTTTAAATGTTTTTGAAAGGAGAAGGCTGAATTTATCTGATTAGAAATACAGTGTAAAACAGCATTAAGAAATGTTCTGATAGCTGTTGTGAATATATTGTAAATTATTATATTTTATTCCTGTGATCAAAGCTGAATTTATCATCATTACTCCAGTCTTCAGGGTCACATGATCCTGCAGATATCATTCTCATATGCTGTATTTTTCATTTAAAAAAAAAACCTTCAGGACCAATATAAGTTTTAAACTTACATTTTTAAACAATTGGAGCTCTATTCCATAAAACGAGAGATGTCAAGCTCCTGAAAGGACAAATAACCACTAGAAATGCACCATAAATAGTCCACATTCTGCACTACATACTCAGTCTTAGACCAGAGCATTGTGTTATATGGACTGATTTGGTTATGGTAGGTTTTGGACTTTAGTGATATTAAACTTCAAGATTTCAAAATGTGTAAAAAAAAAAAAATTCTAAATTATTTATTAAGTCATTCATTAATGTTAATGATAAGCATTTCAATAAAAAAATAGCATTTACGTTTCTTTATAAAAAACATCTATATTTTTAGTTTAGTAAGTGGTGTTTAAAATTTCGTTTAATGAGCATTATGAGCTTATGGTAAGATGTGTCAGAAAGTCCAGGGCCACTTTTTTGCCCCAGTCCGCCCCTGACTCTACTGTATTGGCTGTATTTAATAGCAATAGACTCTATTTACACTGTAAAAATTGTAGTATTTTCTTTGCAAAGTGTAAATGGTAGTTAGATGCATATAGTGGCAGATTCTATTTGCACTTCAGTGTTGTTGTACATTAAACGGTACGCAATAATAACAGTGTAAATGATTATATTTTATTAAAATTATTAAATGGATGTCGCCTTATTGGGACAATAAAGCCCTCCCTACACCTAAAAACACTTTGTTATTAAGACACTTCATTTCCACTTGTGCTACTGTTGACAACCCAGCAAATGCTGTCATTTTGTCTGACCCAATCAGACGTGAGTGGGCGGAGTCTGTGTAAATAGCCTCTGCCAACCAGTGTTAGTTTCGTTGACGTCATAATTTTCGTCATCAACCTTTTTTCACTGATGAAAACGAGACGATAACAAAATAAAAACTAGTGTTGGATGACAAAAACTATGACGAAAACTTACTGTCATTTTCGTCAACAAATAAAAACGAGACGGAAATGTCGATTAGGGAAGAGATGGGGTCAGAACTGATGTCCTGTGTAACAGATGCGCACATTTGATTTGAGCTGATCTAACCGCTGGAAAACACATTTCAAAATAAGAGTCCTGGTGTATTTCGAGCTTGTTTATAATTAAAAGTTACGCATAATATATTCGTTTTTTGCTTACACAATAAATTGGATTTAATTTAATTGCCATTTAATTCATAGTCAGGAGGAAAGACCAGTATTTGACACATATTCAATAAAGTATCAGGGTTATAATAGTTCACTAAAACCAATAAAAAAACTTGCATTTAAAATAGGGCTGTCAAAAGATTAATCGCGATTAATCGCATCCAAAATAAAAGTTTGTGTTTACATAATATATGTGTGTGTACTCTGTTAATTATTATTTATATATAAATACACACACAAGCATGTATATATTTAAGAAAAAAATATTATTTTTATTTATAAAACATTTATATTTATATATATTATAGATTATATAAATGTATATACAGTATATACATGCAAATATTTCTTTAATATATACATGCTTGTGTGTGTATTTATATATAAATAATAATTAACAGAGTACACACACATATATTATGTAAACACGAACTTTTATTTTGGATGCGATTAATCGCGATCAATCTTTTGACAGCCCTAATTTAAATAAATGTTAACTGAAATAAAAAAATTAAAAAGCTTTAGCTTAACCTGAAATGGCCTAAAACAGAAATACAACGTTATAAAAACTATATAGATGTTTTTAAAAAAGTGAATTGAGCTCTTTTGTGTATTTTTAATGTCAAAAACAAAATGTTATCAAAATGTCCGTTCAAGTGACAGTCGGTTATGTAACGCTTAACTGCTTGATGTATTACAATTGAACTAAACTCATTAGATTTAGCCGACTAAAACTAAAAACAATTCAGGTGACTAAAATATGACTAAAACTAAAAGGCATTTTAGTCTACTAAAACTAAATCAAAATTTGCTGTCAGAATTAACACTGATATTTGCACTTTGTGTACATGACACTCCAGAATTTACCCAGATATCTTGTGTATTATTATATGGTTGTCAATGAATGGGTTGCTCCATTTAGTTCTAAATATCATCTCTGAATTTTGGCTTTAATACGATTTCCCCAAGAAGTAAGTGAGAACGATCCCCCGTTATTCAGTGTGATATTTCTTTAGTTTTTGTACTGTTGATTAGTTTTTGAGCCACTGACCGCTCCCTTGGAGAAAACTCCCCCAACCAAAGCAAACTGGAGTTCTGAGACGCCCCAGACGGACACGCTATTGCTCTGAGACTTGAGTTTCAAGTTTGGCAGATCTTCGTCATGTTTCATATCAGTGATGTCTCCGATGCCAGAAGCTCCTCTGGCCAAATAAAAACAGGCACAAATGAGTCAATGTTTGTAATTCAGGACGAGTGTGGAAAGCGGCTCAGATGATTAGATGAGGACAGCTGGAGCTGTGATGGGGAACATCGTTCTGGAGGAGATCTTCCCAAACTCTAGACGAGACGTGTCTGATGTTACTGGAGTCGCATTCATAGCAGAAAAAACATCGGATGTGCAAGAAAGTCTGTATTCCAGCATTATGAGACTGTTCAAATCAGACCAAAAACAGATGTGAGATAAGTGTGAGTGTGTGTGTGTGTGTGTGTGTGTGTGTGTGTGTGTGTGTGTGTGTGTGTGTGTGTGTGTGTGTGTGTGTGTGTGTGTGTGTGTGTGTG
>NC_137102.1:60566822-60581822 GCF_949357685.1 Gobio gobio | reverse complement strand
TATTCTAAAACATAAAAAGGATATTGGATGATTTTCAGCAATTTTCAATATAAAGGACAAGCTTTTCTTGCGATTTAGCCGACCTTCATTCAGACTCTGTCTGTTTTTATGGAGGCTTTTTCCTCCAGGGGTGTCTGAGCTTTTATTTTTGCCCCGGATGGCGCATTATATTTCGTCACTATCTCTGTTATTTGCGTGCCTTCCTTAGATGCGATTGCCATTCGATTTTATCTTTGCGATAAGCATTGATTTTGAATCGACCACATTTAAAAAAACTATTCATCGAAAAATCGATTTGTTTTCCCAGCACTAGAGGACAAAATGTTCACTTGCTGCCTAATATATCCCACCCACTAACAGGTGATGAAGAGATCATCATCTCATAATGTTATGCCTGATCTGTACTGCAATATTCCATTAAAATAAGAGCATTCAATTGTGGTTTCATGGTGACTTAAAGGGCCAGTTTTCGACCTTTTGCATGTGTAATGTTGTCTGGGTGTCAGGAAAAGGCAGGGTCGCTGTATCCACACCGCTGTGGCATCATGGGTAATCAACGCTCCTCTAACCAGCCCAAACTTGCCCTCCCATCTGTTTGTGTAGAATGAAGTAACGCGGAACGGAACACATTAGGAGAAACAGGAAATGTTTGTCATCTCGTGTTGTTGGAAGTTTCCCTCTCATTGGTGGAGCGGATCCACATAATTAAGACTCACACAATCGTGTTTTTATTGGGCTTGTTCCTTCGATGGTCCCAGAGGGAAGTTTTACTGCTCAATGGTTGCTCTTTGAAAGCTAAGGGAACTTAATGGAGTTCTTAGTTAAGTATCTGGTTGAAACTCCTCAGGAGAAATAAAACCGAGACAAATGAGTCACGAGTTTATTGAGCTGTAAAATGAATGTGGAACAGCTCAGATCATGTGATCTGGAGATCGTATCGAGGGCTAAATGTGTCGATACATTATTGAAATATTAAAATGTCTATGTTTACGCTTCTCTGATGTTTATGGTCACATGCAGGTACACATATTAAATATTTCCTGTTTTTTTAGTAATTGTTATTCGGGTAGAACACTGAAGTTGTGAAGGCACCTGTTGTATTTGTTATTATTCCTCCCCAATGGGAGTCTATGGCAGCCGTATGAACCATAATTAGGAAAACTATGAAATTTTGCACACTTGTAGTGATGGTAATGATTATCAATCTGACCAACTTTGGGGTCTCTAGGTCCAACTCTATAGCGCTACCACCAGTTCAAAAATTCACATTTCAAACGGTTGTAACAGTCTAAAAAATGCTGGGTTAAAAACAACCCAAGTTGGGTTGAAAATGGACTAACCCAGCGATTGGGTTGTTTTAAGCAAACATTTAACCCAACCACTGGGTTAAAACGACCCATTCACTGGGTTAAAACAACCCAATTGCTGGGTTAGTCCATTTTCAACCCAACTTGGGTGGATGAATGGATGGCTGAATGGATGGATGGATGGATGGATGGATGGATGGATGGATGGATGAATGGCTGGATGGCTGGCTGGCTGGATGGCTGGCTGGATGGATGGATGGATGGATGGATGGATGGATGGATGGATGGATGGCTGGATGGATGGCTGGATGGATGGATGGCTGGATAGACTGCTGGCTGGATGGCTGGCTGGCTGGATGGATGGATGGCTGGACAGATGGATGGCTGGCTGAATGGATGGATGGATGACTGGATAGACGGATGGCTGGATGGATGGATGGCTGGACAGATGGATGGCTGGCTGAATGGATGGATGGATGACTGGATAGACGGATGGCTGGATGGATGGCTAGATGGCTGGATAGACGAATGGCTGGATGGATGGGTGGCTGGCTGGACGGATGGATGGATGGATGGATAGACGGATTGATGGATAGACAGCTGGATGGATGGCTGGATTGATGGATGGATGGATGGATGGATAGACGGATGGATGGATGAAGGGATGGCTGGATGGATGAACGGATGGCTGGATGGATGGATGGATGGATGGATGGATGGATGGATGGATGGATGGATGGATGGACGGACGGATGGATGGCTGGATGGATGGATGGTTGGATGGCTGGATGACTGGACGGACGGACGGACGGACGGATGGATGGGTGGGTGGATGAACGGGTGGCTGGATGGATAGACAGATGGATGGATGGATGGATGGATGGATGGATGGATGGATGGATGGATAGACAGATGGATGGATGGATGGACGGACGGACGGATGGCTGGCTGGCTGGATGGATGGATGGATGGATGGCTGGATGGATGGACGGATGGATGGATAGACGCGAAATGCATATGATGATACTGGAAGAAATGTGACTTCTTCATTTTCGTGTTTTATGTAGAAACTTGTAAAACAGTGAGACTCTGTTGAACAGATGTACAGCACCTCTGACACCCTCATCCCATTAGAATTCATCCCAGAATAAAAGAACAGACATGTTGAATTATGAGATATCTATAATAAGACAAAGACTGTCTGCTAGACACCATATCTGTCTGATGAGACAAAGAGAGACCGGCTTTATGAATCATAAGTCATTCTGAAAAAAGAATCCGGCTAATAGACCACAAGAAGAGCATTAGCAGGTTTAAGTTAAAGGTGCACTCAGTCGTTCTTTCCTTGTTAAAAAGTTTCATGTAAGGAAAAATAACTATTTGTTACTGTCAAATGAATGCAGTCTTGGTGAGCAGAAAAGACTTTAACTGTAAAATAATCTTAACGATAGAGTATTATAGATACCATCGCTTTTAAAGGCAAGTTTTTTTCCTCTTGCCAAGACATGAATGATGAACGAAGAGAAAGACTGAAGGCTAAATTGAAATGAAATCATATCAGTGCACCCTAAAGCTTATTGTGGCAATAACTTCATTAAAGAGATGGATATGCATGTCTGTTTAACAAGTAAAGTCCAACAGGATTCTGGCTCAACCCGAAGACAAATATAACCTGACCTTGTGGGTGAAAACTGCAATCATCGTTCATCTCTTCTGGACATGACTGAGGGTGGCTGTACTTGTTTATGAGATAATTACATTAGTGATTAGTTTAAGTGCTGAGGAAAATTCACACAAGAGTCCTCGTGTTGCTCTGAGGTAATTATGACGGCAGCAGCGTGAAGGTTAAACCGTGAGATCTGGTTTGGATCTGCTTGAGAGCCGGAGTCACGTTGTGTCTGTCTTCATGAGATAAATGCACTCATTTGGAAATGAAGAACTGAACTGAGTATGATCAGTACGATTCCTGGATTTAGACTGAATTTGACTTGAGGTAGCAAACAGGATTCTGAATGACAGTGTAAGGAAAAAGAATTACAATTCAAATAAATTAATAAAACTAGAAAAGCAAAGTTTGTCAAGATACACTTGAATGTTGGTTTGGTGGACGGATGGATGGATGAATAGACGGATGGATGGATAGACTGGATGGATAGACAGATAAATGGATGGACAGATGAATATATAGATAGACTGAAGGGATGGGTGGATGGACGAATGGATGGATGGATGAATAGACAGATCGATAGACTAATGGATGGATGGACAGACGGAAGAATGGATGGATGAATAGACAGATCGATAGACTAATGGATGGATGGACGGATAGATAGACTGATGGATAGGTCAGATGGATGGATGGATTGGTAGACAGATGGATGGTCGGATGGATGAATAGAAGGATGGATAGACAGATAAATGGATGGATGGATGGATGAATATATAGATAGACTGAAGGGATGGTGGATGGACAGATGGACGAATGGATGGATGGATGGATGGATGAATAGACAGATTGATAGACTGATGGATGGATGGATGGATGGATGAATAGAAGGATGGATTTACAGATAAATGGATGGATGGATGAATATATAGATAGACTGAAGGGATGGTGGATGGACAGACGGAAGAATGGATGGATGAATAGATGAATAGATGGATGGATGGGCGACGGATAGATAGATAGACTGATGGATAGGTCAGATGGATGGATGGATTGGTAGACAGATGGATGGTCGGATGGATGAATAGAAGGATGGATAGACATATAAATGCATGGACGGATGAATATATAGATAGACTGAAGGGATGGTGGATGGACAGATGGACGAATGGATGAATAGACAGATTGATAGACTGATGGATGGATGGACAGATGGAAGATTGGATGGATGAATAGACAGATGGATGGATTGGTAGACAGATGGATGGATAAATAGAAGGATCGATGGACTGACAGATGGAAGAATGGATGGATGAATAGACGGATCGATCGATAGACTGACTGATGGATGAATAGATAGACAAATGGATGAATATACAGATGAATAGATGGATGAATAGACTGGATGGATGGATGGATGGATGGATAGACAGATAAATGGATGGATGGATGTATATATAAATAGACTGAAGGGATGGGTGGATGGACAGATGGACGAGTGGATGGATGGATGAATAGACAGATCGATAAACTGATGGATGGATGGATGGATGGATGAATAGACAGACGGATAGATAGGTAGACTGATGAATAGACTGGATGGATGGATGGATGGATGGATGGATGGATGGATGGATGGATGGATAGACAGATAAATGGATGGACGGATGAATATATAAATATATTGAAGGGATGGATGGATGGACAGATGGACAAGTGGATGGATGAATATATAAATAGATTGAAGGGATGGATGGATGGACAGATAGACTGATGGATGGATGGACAGATGGAAGATTGGATGGATGAATAGACAGATGGATGGATTGGTAGACAGATGGATGGATAAATAGAAGGATCGATGGACTGACAGATGGAAGAATGGATGGATGAATAGACGGATCGATCGATAGACTGACTGATGGATGAATAGATAGACAAATGGATGAATATACAGATGAATAGATGGATGAATAGACTGGATGGATGGATGGATGGATGGATAGACAGATAAATGGATGGATGGATGTATATATAAATAGACTGAAGGGATGGGTGGATGGACAGATGGACGAGTGGATGGATGGATGAATAGACAGATCGATAAACTGATGGATGGATGGATGGATGAATAGACAGACGGATAGATAGGTAGACTGATGAATAGACTGGATGGATGGATGGATGGATGGATGGATAGACAGATAAATGGATGGACGGATGAATATATAAATAGATTGAAGGGATGGATGGATGGACAGATGGACAAGTGGATGGATGAATATATAAATAGATTGAAGGGATGGATGGATGGACAGATGGACGAGTGGATGGATGAATGAATAGACAGATCGATAAACTGATGGATGGATGGATGGACAGATGGAAGAATGGATGGATGGACAGACGGATAGATAGACTGATGGATAGGTCGGATGGATTGATGGATTGGTTAGACAGATGGATGGAGGGATGGATGGATGGATGGATAGATAGATCGATAGATGGATGGACGGACGGATGGATGGACAGACAGACAGAAGAATGGATGGATGGGTAAATAGACGGATCGATAGACTGACTGATGGATGAATAGATAGACTGATCGATTGACTGATGGATTGATAGGCGGATGGATGGATGGATGAATAGATCTTCCGTTCAGACTTTTGCAGTGCTGTTCACACCAGCCGTTTTAGTGTCTAACATAAACCTCAAGGTTTGTGGAGCTGATCCTCCTGAAGCTCTTCAGTGAGTCCTCAAGTCTTCTGACCTTCATCCTCAAGTCTTCTGACCTTCATCCTCAACTCTCCTGACCTTCATCCTCAACTCTCCTGAACTTCATCCTCAACTCTCCTGACCTTCATCCTCCACTCTCCTGACCTTCATCCTCAACTCTCCTGACCTTCATCCTCAACTCTCCTGAACTTCATCCTCAACTCTCCTGAACTTCATCCTCAACTCTCCTGAACTTCATCCTCAACTCTCCTGACCTTCATCCTCAACTCTCCTGACCTTCATCCTCAACTCTCCTGAACTTCATCCTCAACTCTCCTGACCTTCATCCTCCACTCTCCTGACCTTCATCCTCAACTCTCCTGACCTTCATCCTCAACTCTCCTGACGTTCATCCTCAACTCTCCTGACCTTCATCTTCAACTCTCCTGACCTTCATCCTCAACTCTCCTGACCTTCATCCTCAACTCTCCTGACCTTCATCCTCAACTCTCCTGACCTTCATCCTTAACTCTCCTGAACTTCATCCTCAACTCTTCTGATCTTCATCCTCAACTCTCCTGACCTTCATCCTTAACTCTCCTGACCTTCATCCTTAACTCTCCTGACCTTCTTCCTTAACCCTCCTGACCTTCATCCTCAACTCTTCTGACTTTCATCCTCAACTCTCCTGACCTTCATCCTTAACCCTCCTGACCTTCATCTTCAACTCTCCTGACCTTCATCCTCAACTCTTCTGACTTTCATCCTCAACTCTCCTGACCTTCATCCTCAACTCTCCTGACCTTCATCCTCAACTCTCCTGAACTTCATCCTCAACTCTTCTGACCTTCATCCTCAACTCTCCTGAACTTCATTCTCAATTCTTCTGACCTTCATCCTCAACTCTCCTGAACTTCATCCTCAACTCTTCTGATCTTCATCCTCAACTCTCCTGAACTTCATCCTCAACTCTTCTGATCTTCATCCTCAACTCTCCTGAACTTCATCCTCAACTCTTCTGATCTTCATCCTCAACTCTCCTGAACTTCATCCTCAACTCTTCTGATCTTCATCCTCAACTCTTCTGATCTTCATCCTCAACTCTCCTGACCTTCATCCTCAACTCTCCTGACCTTCATCCTTAACTCTCCTGACCTTCATCCTCAACTCTCCTGACCTTCATCCTTAACTCTCCTGACCTTCATCCTCAACTCTCCTGAACTTCATCCTTAACCCTCCTGACCTTCATCCTCAACTCTCCTGACCTTCATCTTCAACTCTCCTGAACTTCATCCTCAACTCTCCTGAACTTCATCCTCAACTCTCCTGAACTTCATCCTCAACTCTCCTGAACTTCATCCTCAACTCTCCTGACCTTAATCCTCAACTCTTCTGACCTTCATCCTCAACTCTCCTGACCTTCATCCTCAACTCTTCTGACCTTCATCCTCAACTCTCCTGACCTTCATCCTTAATCCTCCTGACCTTCATCCTCAACTCTCCTGACCTTCATCTTCAACTCTCCTGAACTTCATCCTCAACTCTCCTGAACTTCATCCTCAACTCTCCTGAACTTCATCCTCAACTCTCCTGACCTTAATCCTCAACTCTCCTGACCTTCATCCTCAACTCTCCTGACCCTCATCCTCAACTCTTCTGACCTTCATCCTCAACTCTCCTGACCTTCATCCTCAACTCTCCTGACCTTCATCCTCAACTCTTCTGACCTTCATCTTCAACTCTCCTGACCTTCATCCTCAACTCTCCTGAACTTCATCCTCAACTCTTTTGACCTTCATCCTCAACTCTCCTGACCTTCATCCTCAACTCTCCTGACCTTCATCCTCAACTCTCCTGAACTTCATCCTCAACTCTTCTGACCTTCATCCTCAACTCTTCTGACCTTCATCCTCAACTCTCCTGACCCTCATCCTCAACTCTTCTGACCTTCATCCTCAACTCTCCTGAACTTCATCCTCAATTCTCCTGACCTTCATCCTCAACTCTCCTGAACTTCATCCTCAACTTTCCTGACCCTCATCCTCAACTCTCCTGACCCTCATCCTCAACTCTTCTGACCTTCATCCTCAACTCTCCTGACCCTCATCCTCAACTCTTCTGACCTTCATCCTCAACTCTCCTGACCCTCATCCTCAACTCTTCTGACCTTCATCCTCAACTCTCCTGACCCTCATCCTCAACTCTCCTGACCCTCATCCTCAACTCTCCTGACCCTCATCCTCAACTCTTCTGACCTTCATCCTCAACTCTTCTGACCTTCATCCTCAACTCTCCTGACCTTCATCCTCAACTCTCCTGACCTTCATCCTCAACTCTTCTGAACTTCATCCTCAACTCTCCTGACCCTCATCCTCAACTCTCCTGACCCTCATCCTCAACTCTTCTGACCTTCATCCTCAACTCTCCTGACCTTCATCCTCAACTCTTCTGACCTTCATCCTCAACTCTTCTGACCTTCATCCTCAACTCTTCTGAACTTCATCCTCAACTCTCCTGAACTTCATCCTCAACTCTCCTGACCTTCATCCTCAACTCTCCTGAACTTCATCTTCAACTCTCCTGACCTTCATCCTCAACTCTCCTGACCTTCATCCTCAACTCCTCAACTCCTCAACTCACTTCTAGAAGTTTCCCCGCATATTCCCTGGGAGTGTGTGTGTTTGGACACTGTTTCATAGATATCAGGGTGTTTTTAGAGTCCTGACACAGATGTGAGTGTGTAAATGACCCTCTCTTTGCCCAGCCATAAATCTGAACACAATCTCAGACTGTCATATGGCTCTTATCAATATTGCATTTTAATGAATGATTTCCAGATCAAACGGGCAGCTGCTGCGCGGAGCTCGATCGATGCAGAGGAAATTACACACCGTGTTCATGTTATGGGTGGAATCCAGGGTTTATATCTGCAAGATTTATTAAATTGATTAAAGTTTGATTACCCACCTAAAATAGCTCGGCTAGTATTAGAACGGCTCATATCAAAATGAGTTTCCATCCTGTCAGGAAACTCCACAGAAAATGAAAATTGACTGAATGAATGCCACTATAGTTTGTTTGTTTTATACACATCATAAAAGATTTGTTTAGTTTTATTTACTGATATTTTGCATTTATTTCTGAGTGTAAAAAATAAAATGTGACTTTTTTTTTCCCTCAACAATTCAATTTTGTCCCAAATTTATTTTAAATGTCTATATTTTATTTCTGTCAATATTTATTCTTATTTTAGGTCATTCAGAACCTTTTTAATTCCAGTGCTGAATTGATGGACTAATGGATGGATGAATGGGTAGATGGATGAATGGATGGATGGATAGATAGACTGATGGATGCATGGATAGACTAATGGATGGATGGGTGGATAGATAGACTGATGGATGCACATATGGATGGGTGAATGGGTAGATGGATGAATGGATGGATGGATAGATAGATAGACTGATGGATGGATGGGTGGATGGATGGATGGGTGGATAGATAGACTGATGGATGCACATATGGATGGATGAATGGGTAGATGGATGAATGGATGGGTGGATAGATAGACTGATGGATGCATGGATAGACTGATGGATGGATGGATGGATGGATGGATGGATGGGTGGATAGATAGACTGATGGATGCACATATGGATGGGTGAATGGATGGATGGATGGATGAACTGATGGATGAACAGATGGATGGATGGATGGATGGATGAACGGATGGATGGATGAAAAGAATAGATGGATGGATGAACAGACGGATGGATGGATGGATGGGTAGATAGACGGATGGATGGATAGACTGATGGATGGATGGATGGATGGATAGAATGATGGATTGATGGATGGATGTATAGACTGATGGATGAATGGATGGCTAGATGGATGGATGGACGAAAGATCCATTGGCGTGCTCAGTTGGGGACACTAAATTCTTCAACTAAACATCGAAATAAATCTAATTAATAAACTAAATTAACCATTTAAACTAAATTACTGATCGAATTATTGATCTAAAGCCCACACTGTCACTGTATGATAGTTGAAATGAACTGATGAGAATGGCTATACAGCTGAATAAAATTATGCTGCATTATTTTCCTGTTTAAAGGGGTGGTAAACCACGATATCACTATTCTAACTTTAGCTAGCGTGTAATGTTGCTGCTTGAGCATAAACAACATCTGCAAAGTTACAACGTTCAAAGTTTAAAGCAAAGGGAGATATTTGCTTTTAAAGAAATCAGTTTCTAAGAACTACAGCAAACGGCCAGTAGGCGACTACACACATTCCTCCAGGGTTGGTGACATCACCAGGCTCAATATTTACATAAACCCCTCCTCCGAGAATATTAAATAAGGGGGGGGTGAGGCCATTTTGTATCGCGGCGCTGTTGTGGTATAGTAAGGCTGGAGTGTTGTTGCCGCGATGCCGAGGAAACGCTGTTATTTCCATCCGGATTGCAGGTCTGGGGTACTTGCTCTGTTCAGCCTTCATAGGGACGGGGGTGCGTTGCAGAGCGTTTAACATACAGCATGTTATATGCACGTGTGTATGAGACAGAAGAGAACAGGTGCGCGCGGGGCTCCCTGCAGCACATCTAACAGAGGAAAACATCCACCGTCTTCGCGATTTCAATGCCGGATTTGCACAACGTCAGCTGCGTGAAAAAAACACTGCCGGTGCGTGGATGCACGACGCGCGCGCTGCACATTTCACGGAGGACAACTTCCACAAACTTCACGAGTTCAATACAGGATATGCACAACGGCTTGTCCTGAAAGCTGGATTTACAAACAGAAGCTGTTTACGGGCCACAACCTGTAAGTCTGATTTATTTTTCATCGATGTGTTTTCCGGTAATAGGTTAATTGTACGTTGTAGCAAGGAAGTAAACAGATGACAGCGCTATTCTGCAAACCAGTCTGTTAAATGCTCATTCATACTTAACGTTATCCAACGAACACCTAACGTTACAAACACTAACGTTAAAATCTCAACAGTGAACTTGGCATTAGTGTAAATGATTCTTTGATTAGAGCTTTTATGTATTGTTTATCTACAGGCATGCTAAACATGGTTCTGTGTGTGATTTGGCTAACTTACTAGTTAAAGCCAGTGCTTAGTGTTTGTTTTGGGTTAGTTCTTGCGACAGATATTTGGCTATAATCGTTCTAAAAATACAAAAGTTAAAGTGCCATTCAGTAGCGATCACTATAGATCCGCAGTCTTTACTCTTGAGGACTGAACAGGTTCTGCTCGATCATCTTCACTCAAATGTTCTGGGTCTGATTCGGGCGGTAAGGGGCGTGACGTTTCCGACAAACGTGCACTGCGGTTAGCGAATCACAACACACTGGGCCAGCTAACCAATCAGAGCCCATTGTGTATTTTTGAGGGACTGGCTTCATACAACCCGGAAAGCATCAGACCGTTTTACATGGAGGGACAGAACAGCGTAGAATAAAGGTCAAATATATGACAAATAAGGCAATTTTTTTTTTAAACGAAGCATGAACACATGTTACAGTGCACCCCACAAACACAGTCAAGCCTTCAAAAGAATGTGTTTTACCACCCCTTTAACACTGTAAAGCTGCTTTGAAACAATCTACATTGTTAAAAGCGCTATATAAATAAAGTTGACTTGACTTGACGAATGGATTGGTGGATGGATGGGTGGATAGATAGATAGACTTATGGATGGATGGAATGATGGATTGACTGATGGATGGATGGATAGACTGATGGATGAATGGATGAATGTATAGACTGATGGATGGATGGATGGATGGACGGACAGATGGACAGATGGATGGATGGATGGACAGATGGATGGATGGATGGATGGACAGATGGATGGATGGACAGACGGATGGATGGACAGACGGATGGATGGACAGACGGATGGATGGATGGATGGATGGATGGATGGATGGATGGATGGACGGACAGATGGATGGATGGATGGACGGACAGATGGATGGATGGACGGATGGATGGACAGATGGATGGATGGATGGATGGACGGATGGATGGATGGACAGATGGATGGACGGATGGATGGATGGATGGACGGATGGATGGATGGATGGATGGATCGATGGATGGATGGATGGATGGATGGATGGATGGATGGATGGACGGATGGATGGATGGATGGATCGATGGATGGATGGATGGATGGATGGATGGATGGATGGATGGATGGACGGACAGATGGATGGATGGACGGATGGATGGATGGACAGATGGATGGACGGATGGATGGATGGATGGATCGATGGATGGATGGATGGATGGATGGATGGATGGATGGACGGACAGATGGATGGATGGACGGATGGATGGACAGATGGATGGATGGATGGATGGACGGATGGATGGATGGACAGATGGATGGACGGATGGATGGATGGACGGATGGATGGATGGATGGATCGATGGATGGATGGATGGATGGATGGATCGATGGATTATCTGGTGCGCTGGCTTCCTTTATACATTTAAATGAAATGTGATGAGGTCACGTGACAAATGTGTTGAGAGAGAGAGAGAGAGAGAGAGAGAGAGAGAGAGAGAGAGAGAGAGAGAGAGAGAGAGAGAGAGAGAGAGAGAGAGAGAGAGAGAGAGAGAGAGAGAGAGAGTGGACGTGTGCTGTGTGTTCTCTCAACGCTTTTAATGTTTGTTTGTGTGTGTGATATTTTGGAGAACATTATTAAAGAACCCACAGAGAGAAAGGGGGCGTTGCTGTGGATGATGTCATCAAGCTTAGTAACTATGCCCACAGTGATTGGCTGATGGGTCTCAGTGATTTAATCAGAGAAATATGTATGATGGCATTTTCAAATAGAGATTTAAAGCTAACAAATGTCTGCTCGCGTCACAGGGAACATATGACGGCAGAGTTACACACACACACACACACACACACACACACACACACACACACACACACACACACACACACACACACACACACACACACACACACACACACACAGGTAAACAGTGTCTGGTTCAGTGTTTGGAGTGGTGCCAGCGTCTCTGTGCCAGTCGGGTTTCATTATACCCAACACTGCTGTTGCCATAGTAATTCACTGTATGCCACCTCACTGCCATCTTTGATGAATCTCTGTCAAAGCGGCTCAAAACCACTCACGATTATACGACACACACACACACACACACACACACACACACACACACACACACACACACACACACACACACACGCTCATCTACAGCTTAGTTTGACCCTCAGAGCGCATGTTAACATTCCCAACATCAGGAACATTCGTGACAAACGCTTACACACACACACACACACACACACACACACACACACACACACACACACACACACACACTCTGAGTGACACACGCTTCACACACACTCTGAGGTACACACAGATGAATGAGTCAAACAATGGCCATCTGCTTTAGTGTGTGTGTAACTGCAGTTCATCAACAAAAGAAGAGAAAGAGAGAAACACACAGTCTGTGCTCATCAAAGCTGTCTATCATAAATCATAAAGATCATAACTCCAGTAAATCAGTGTAATATTCCTCCAGTGTAGATCATCTGTTCTCTGTGTGAATATACAGTAAAGTGTCATCAAATCATCATTACTCCAGTCTTCAGTGTCACATGACCCTTCATCATCATTCTCATATGAGGATCAACACACATTTATGATTATGATCAGTGATGAACACAGTTCAGATTTCAGTGGAAACTGTGATAGAAAGTCATAAAGAACAGTGTTTATCTGAAATAAAAATGTAACATTATAAATGTCACTTTTGATCAATTTAATGCGTCCTTGATGAATAAAATATTATTATTATGAGTATTATTATTATTATTATTAATCTTACCCAGACTTTTGAGTGGAAGTGTATCATAGTTTGAACAAAAATATATAACAGCAAAACCAGTTTTCAACATTGATGATAAAAATAATAACATTATAAACACAAAGTTACGGTTCAAGATACATAAACCGTAGATGAAGATATATTATATTATATTATATTATATTATATTATATTATATTATATTATATTATATTATATTATATTATATTATATTATATTATATTATATTATATTATATTATATTATATTAATTATATTATATTATATTATATTATATTATATTATATTATATTATATTATATTATATTATATTATATTAATTATATTATATTATATTAATTATATTATATTAATAATATTATATTATATTATATTATATTATATTATATTATATTATATTATATTATATTATATTATATTATATTATATTATATTATATTATATTAATTATATTATATATTATATTATATTATATTAATTATATTATATTAATTATATTATATTAATTATATTAATTATATTATATTAATTATATTATATTATATTAATTATATTATATATTATATATTATATTATATTATATTATATTATATTATATTATATTATATTATATTATATTATATTATATTATATTATATTATATTATATTATATTAATTATATTATATTATATTATATTATATTATATTATATATTATATTATATTATATTATATTATATTATATTATATTATATTAATTATATTATATTATATTATATTATATTATATTATATATTATATTAATTAATTAATTAATTAATTATATTATATTATATTATATTATATTATATTATATTATATTATATTATATTATATTATATTAATTTATTATATTATATTATATTATATTATATTATATTATATTATATTATATTATATTATATTAATTATATTATATATTATATTAATTAATTAATTATATTATATTATATTATATTATATTATATTATATTATATTATATTATATTATATTATATTATATTATATTATATTATATTATATTATATTAATTATATGAATTATATTATATGAATTATATTATATTATATTATATTAATTATATTATATTATATATTATATTAATTAATTATATTATATTATATTATATTATATTATATTATATTATATTATATTATATTATATTAATTATATATTAATTATATATTATATTATATTATATTATATTATATTATATTATATTATATTATATTATATTATATTAATTATATTATATTATATTATATTATATTATATTATATTATATTATATTATAATTATGTTATCATTATATTATATTCATATATTATATTATATTTATGTTATCATTATATTATATTCATATATTATATTAATTATATTATATTATTATATTATATGCAT
>NC_137102.1:60531822-60556822 GCF_949357685.1 Gobio gobio | reverse complement strand
TATATATATATATATATATATATAACATGTGATCTGGTGTGTGTGGAGTTGAACATGTGATCTGGTGTGTGTGGAGTTGAACATGTGATCTGGTGTGTGTGGAGCTGAACATGTGATCTGGTGTGTGTGGAGTTGAACATGTGATCTGGTGTGTGTGGAGTTGATCATGTGATCTGGTGTGTGTGGAGCTGAACATGTGATCTGGTGTGTGTGGAGCTGAACATGTGATCTGGTGTGTGTGGAGTTGAACATGTGATCTGGTGTGTGTGGAGTTGATCATGTGATCTGGTGTGTGTGGAGTTGAACATGTGATCTGGTGTGAGTGGAGTTGAACTTGTGATCTGGTGTGAGTGGAGTTGAACATGTGATCTAGTGTGTGTGGAGTTGAACATGTGATCGTGTGTGTGTGGAGCTGAACATGTGATCGTGTGTGTGTGGAGCTGAACATGTGATCTGGTGTGTGTGGAGTTGAACATGTGATCTGGTGTGTGTGGAGTTGAACATGTGATCTGGTGTGAGTGGAGTTGAACATGTGATCTAGTGTGTGTGGAGTTGAACATGTGATCGTGTGTGTGTGGAGCTGAACATGTGATCTTGTGTGTGTGGAGCTGAACATGTGATCTGGTGTGTGGAGTTGAACATGTGATCTGGTGTGTGTGGAGTTGAAAATGTGATCTGGTGTGTGTGGAGTTGAACATGTGATCTGGAGTGTGTGGAGTTGATCATGTGATCTGGTGTGTGTGGAGCTGAACATGTGATCTGGTGTGTGTGGAGTTGAACATGTGATCTGGTGTGTGTGGAGCTGAATATGTGATCTGGTGTGTGTGGAGTTGAACATGTGATCTGGTGTGTGTGGAGTTGATCATGTGATCAGGTGTGTGTGGAGCTGAACATGTGATCTGGTGTGTGTGGAGCTGAACATGTGATCTGGTGTGTGTGGAGCTGAACATGTGATCTGGTGTGTGTGGAGTTGAACATGTGATCTGGTGTGTGTGGAGCTGAACGTGATCTGGTGTGTGTGGAGCTGAACATGTGATCTGGTGTGTGTGGAGTTGAACATGTGATCTGATGTGTGGAGTTGATCATGTGATCAGGTGTGTGTGGAGTTGAACATATGCTCTGGTGTGTGTGGAGTTGATCATGTGATCTGGTGCGTGTGGAGTTGATCATGCATGTGATCTGGTGTGTGTGGAGCTGAACATGTGATCTGGTGTGTGTGGAGTTGAACATGTGATCTGGTGTGTGTGGAGTTGAACATGTGATCTGGTGTGTGTGGAGTTGAACATGTGATCTGGTGTGTGTGGAGTTGAACATGTGATCTGGTGTGTGTGGAGTTGAACATGTGATCTGGTGTGTGTGGAGTTGATCATGTGATCTGGTGTGTGTGGAGTTGAACATGTGATCTGGTGTGTGTGGAGTTGAACATGTGATCTGGTGTGTGTGGAGTTGAACATATGCTCTGGTGTGTGTGGAGTTGATCATGTGATCTGGTGCGTGTGGAGTTGATCATGTGATCTGGTGTGTGTGTAGTTGAACATGTGATCTGGTGTGTGTGGAGTTGAACATGTGATCTGGTGTGTGTGGAGCTGAACATGTGATCTGGTGTGTGTGGAGTTGAACGTGTGATCTGGTGTGTGTGGAGTTGAACATGTGATCTGGAGTGTGTGGAGCTGAACATGTGATCTGGTGTGTGTGGAGTTGATCATGTGATCTGGTGTGTGTGGAGTTGAACATGTGATCTGGTGTGTGTGGAGCTGAACATGTGATCTGGTGTGTGTGGAGCTGAACATGTGATCTGGTGTGTGTGGAGCTGAACATGTGATCTGGTGTGCGTGGAGCTGAACATGTGATCTGGTGTGTGTGGAGTTGAACATGTGATCTGGTGTGTGTGGAGTTGATCATGTGATAAGGTGTGTGTGGAGCTGAACATGTGATCTGGTGTGTGTGGAGCTGAACATGTGATCTGGTGTGTGTGGAGCTGAACATGTGATCTGGTGTGTGTGGAGTTGAACATGTGATCTGGTGTGTGTGGAGCTGAACATGTGAACTGGTGTGTGTGGAGCTGAACATGTGATCTGGTGTGTGTGGAGTTGAACATGTGATCTGGTGTGTGTGGAGCTGAACATGTGATCTGGTGTGTGTGGAGTTGATCATGTGATCTGGTGTGTGTGGAGTTGATCATGTGATCTGGTGTGTGTGGAGTTGATCATGTGATCTGGTGTGTGTGGAGTTGAACATGTGATCTGGTGTGTGTGGAGCTGAACATGTGATCTGGTGTGTGTGGAGTTGATCATGTGATCTGGTGTGTGTGGAGTTGATCATGTGATCTGGTGTGTGTGGAGTTGAACATGTGATCTGGTGTGTGTGGAGTTGAACATGTGATCTGGTGTGTGTGGAGTTGATCATGTGATCTGGTGTGTGTGGAGTTGAACATGTGATCTGGTGTGTGTGGAGTTGAACATGTGATCTGGTGTGTGTGGAGTTGATCATGTGATCTGGTGTGTGGAGTTGAACATGTGATCTGGTGTGTGGAGTTGAACATGTGATCTGGTGTGTGTGTAGTTGGACATGTGATCTGGTGTGTGTGGAGTTGATCATGTGATCTGGTGTGTGTGTAGTTGGACATGTGTTCTGGTGTGTGTGGAGTTGATCATGTGATCTGGTGTGTGTGGAGTTGATCATGTGATCTGGTGTGTGTGTAGCTGAACATGTGATCTGGTGTGTGTGGATCTGAACATGTGATCTGGTGTGTGTGGAGTTGATCATGTGATCTGGTGTGTGTGGAGTTGAACATGTGATCTGGGGCACGTTCAAAGCTCAAACCGGTGCGCAACGTTTTGCTACGGTTTCCGGTTGAACGTCATGTTTCCTGGAAACGGTGTGTAACGGGTTTGAGATGCGTTTGATCTCGTTTGGTGGGTGTGTCAAAAATGACAGCCCAATCAGCGGCAACATGTATATAAACCACGCAGTATTAAAGAGACAGCTCACACAATGGAAGTAAAGTTGTTTAATGTGTCCGCTGGTATTAGAAGACATGATTGTCGTAAGAGTTTAATATATATATATATAAATATATATTTATATATATATATAATCAACATGATGATGTATTTATTTATATCTTTAGCTTAATTGCAAGGCAAGTTTATTTATATACCAAATTTCATATATGGTAATTGCTTGACATAAAGTGAGAAAGAAAATACAAGCTATTAAAAAAGGAAGAACTAGAAATAAAATGATTTAAGTTAGAATTGATTACCAGGAGATGAAAAAGGTTCATTAAATGGGATTGGGATGTTGTCTTTTATTCTGGACGGCAAGGGCAGTGATTGCATGTATTTTGCAGTATTAAACACGTATTTATATCGATTTTATCAGGCTCCGAAAATTCCACAAAAAGAACACAAAGAATGGCCTTCTCGGCTGCCATAGTTACAACTCTTGCGTCAACAGAACAGGGTGTTCAACGCAGCACCGTTACCGTTTAAAAAACGTTTTGCAACGTTTTGTCGGGGCTGAACGCAGCCCTGGTGTGTGTGGAGTTGAACATGTGATCTGGTGTGTGTGGAGTTGAACATGTGATCTGGTGTGTGTGGAGCTGAACATGTGATCTGGTGTGTGTGGAGTTGATCATGTGATCTGGTGTGTGTGGAGTTGAACATGTGATCTGGTGTGTGTGGAGCTGAACATGTGAACTGGTGTGTGTGGAGTTGAACATGTGATCTGGTGTGTGTGGAGTTGATCATGTGATCTGGTGTGTGTGGAGTTGAACATGTGATCTGGTGTGTGGAGTTGATCATGTGATCTGGTGTGTGTAGTTGGACATGTGATCTGGTGTGTGTGGAGTTGATCATGTGATCTGGTGTGTGTGGAGTTGATCATGTGATCTGGTGTGTGTGGAGTTGATCGTGTGATCTGGTGTGTGTGGAGTTGAGCGTGTGATCTGGTGTGTGTGGAGTTGATCGTGTGATCTGGTGTGTGTGGAGTTGATCATGTGATCTGGTGTGTGTGGAGTTGATCATGTGATCTGGTGTGTGTGGAGTTGATCATGTGATCTGGTGCGTGTGGAGTTGAACATGTGATCTGGTGTGTGTGGAGTTGATCATGTGATCTGGTGTGTGTGGAGTTGAACATGTGATCTGGTGTGTGTGGAGTTGAACATGTGATCTGGTGCGTGTGGAGTTGAACATGTGATCTGGTGTGTGTGGAGTTGATCATGTGATCTGGTGTGTGTGGAGCTGAACATGTGATCTGGTGTGTGTGGAGCTGAACATGTGATCTGGTGTGTGTGGAGTTGAACATGTGATCTGGTGTGTGTGGAGTTGAACATGTGATCTGGTGTGTGTGGAGTTGAACATGTGATCTGGTGTGTGTGGAGCTGAACATGTGATCTGGTGTGTGTGGAGTTGATCATGTGATCTGGTGTGTGTGGAGTTGAACATGTGATCTGGTGTGTGTGGAGTTGATCATGTGATCTGGTGCGTGTGGAGTTGAACATGTGATCTGGTGTGTGTGGAGTTGATCATGTGATCTGGTGTGTGTGGAGTTGATCATGTGATCTGGTGTGTGTGGAGTTGATCGTGTGATCTGGTGTGTGTGGAGTTGAGCGTGTGATCTGGTGTGTGTGGAGTTGATCGTGTGATCTGGTGTGTGTGGAGTTGATCATGTGATCTGGTGTGTGTGGAGTTGATCATGTGATCTGGTGTGTGTGGAGTTGAACATGTGATCTGGTGTGTGTGGAGCTGAACATGTGATCTGGTGTGTGTGGAGCTGAACATGTGATCTGGTGTGTGTGGAGTTGAACATGTGATCTGGTGTGTGTGGAGTTGAACATGTGATCTGTTGTGTGTGTGGAGCTGAACATGTGATCTGGTGTGTGTGGAGCTGAACATGTGATCTGGTGTGTGTGGAGCTGAACATGTGATCTTAGGCTTGTTCGACTTCACCCAGCGATGCGCAGACCGATCGGCGGCTGACTTGAAGCAGTGCATGCCGGTTAGAAATTTTGTCCGACTTGAGGCAGCGCCGACGCCACGTGACAGTGACGTATGTCAACAAAGTGCCGCGAGAGCGATTCGAGAGCAGCCGGCGATTACAGCCGGTGCAGTTTCTCGAGAGCGACTGCATGAGGCTGCACGGGCTCTGATGACGACACAGCCGTTCCACGATTGGCCAGATTCACCGCATGACAGCGATCACGTGTTTTCGTGTTTATTCTAAAACCTTCAGTTCCACTAATGCGCACAAATCTGTTTTTTATAACAGTAAAACCTCCTTTCATGTAGTCGCGCTGTTATATTGTCATGTTTATCAAAATATAACTGATTAAAAACATAGACCCCACTTCATTGATAGTGTAGGCTTATATGTTGAACTTTATTCTTGTAAAAACACACGCTGTATTAAGCAGTGCATAAAGTATTACATGACAATAATGTCTCTGAAACATCTGTGTATTGCCAAATATTGCATTTATTTCACTTCAGCTGATAAAGTGTGCAAACACAGCGCGAGCGTCACCGCGGGAAGCAGAAAGTGTCCGACTTCACGTCTGTGTTTGCAGCTCCTCCCCGCCTGCACGCGGCTACTCTCGCCGATCAGTTGATTCCAGCCGCAGCCGATGTCGAACACACCTCTAGTGTGTGTGGAGCTGAACATGTGATCTGGTGTGTGTGGAGCTGAACATGTGATCTGGTGTGTGTGGAGCTGAACATGTGATCTGGTGTGTGGAGCTGAACATGTGATCTGGTGTGTGGAGCTGAACATGTGATCTGGTGTGTGTGGAGTTGATCATGTGATCTGGTGTGTGGAGCTGAACATGTGATCTGGTGTGTGTGGAGTTGAACATGTGATCTGGTGTGTGTGGAGCTGAACATGTGATCTGGTGTGTGTGGAGTTGATCATGTGATCTAGTGTGTGTGGAGCTGAACATGTGATCTGGTGTGTGGAGCTGAACATGTGATCTGGTGTGTGTGGAGTTGATCATGTGATCTAGTGTGTGTGGAGCTGAACATGTGATCTGGGGCCTCATTTATAAACGTAGTGCTGTGTGTGTGTGTCTCAGCGCTGTGTGTGTGTGTGTGTCTCAGCGCTGTGTGTGTGTCTCAGCGCTGTGTGTGTCTCAGTGCTGTGTCAGTGTCTCAGCGCTGTGTGTGTCTCAGCGCTGTGTGTGTGTGTCTCAGCGCTGTGTGTGTCTCAGTGCTGTGTCAGTGTCTCAGCGCTGTGTGTGTCTCAGCGCTGTGTGTGTGTGTCTCAGCGCTGTGTCAGTGTCTCAGCGCTGTGTGTGTGTGTCTCAGCGCTGTGTGTGTGTGTGTGTGAGAGTCTCAGTGCTGTGTGTGTGTCTCAGCGCTGTGTGTGTGTGTCTCAGTGCTGTGTGCGGATGTGTCTCAGTGCTGTGTGTGTGTGTGTGTCTCAATGCTGTGTGTGGATGTGTCTCAGTGCTGTGTGTGTGTGTGTGTCTCAGTGCTGTGTGTGGATGTGTCTCAGTGCTGTTTGTGTGTGTGTGTGTGTCTCAGCGCTGTGTGTGTGTGTGTGTCTCAGTGCTGTGTGTGTGTGTGTCTCAGTGCTGTGTGTGTGTGTGTCTCAGTGCTGTGTGTGTGTGGATGTGTCTCAGCGCTGTGTGTTTGTGCGTCTCAGCGCTGTGTGTGTGTGTGTCTCAGCACTGTGTGTGTGTGTGTGTGTGTGTGTCTCAGCGCTGTGTGTGTGTGAGTCTCAGTGCTGTGTGTGTGTGTGTGTCTCAGCGCTGTGCGTGTGTGTGTGTCTCAGCGCTGTGTGTGTGTGTCAGCGCTGTGTGTGTGTGTGTCTCAGTGCTGTGTTGTGTGTGTGTCAGCGCTGTGTGTGTGTGTGTGTGTGTGTGTGTCAGCGCTGTGGTTGGGATGATGTCTCTTTTCTTCCGTCAGGAGTGTGTGTGTGACGAGTGTACGGCAGGAAGTTCCTCTCATCCGACTGTGTGATGGAGGAGTGTGGAGCGTTTCATGACGGCTGGCGACAGCTGTGTGTGTGTTGTGCTGAAGTTGTGTTGCTCTGTGTTTGTAAACAGATTCAGACATGATGAATATCCGTCACCGGTGTGTGTGTAACTCCCTGCCGCTTCAGCTCCACACAATCAATCCGTCCGTACAGCACTAAACCACTGAGCACACACTTCTGCCTGTGCTTTTATGAGTGTGTGTATCAGCACAGTGTGTGTGTGTGGGCATGTTTTTGTGAAATATCAGGACACAAATGTGTATAATGACATGGGTATTACAAAAAGAGGGTGAAATATGAGGACGTTCCCCATGTCCTCACTTTTCAAAATGCTTATAAATCACACAGAACAAGTTTTTTTTCACAGAAAGTGAACTGCACAGTCTCCTGTGAGGGCTAGGTTTAGGGGCAGGGGCAGTGTGTGTGTGTGTGTGTGTGTGTGTGTGTGTGTGTGTGTGTGTGTGTGTGTGTGTGTGTGTGTGTGTGTGTGTGTGTGTGTGTGTGTGTGTGTGTGTGTGTGTGTGTGTGTGTGAGTGTGTGTGTGTGTGTGTGTGTGTGTGTGTGATGGGTAGGTTTAGGGACAGTGTGTGTGTGTGTGTGTGTGTGTGTGTGTGTGTGTGTGTGTGTGTGTGTGTGTGTGTGTGTGTGTGTGTGTGTGTGTGTGTGTGTGTGTGTGTGTGTGTGTGTGTGTGTGTGTGTGTGTGTGTGAGTGTGTGTGAGTGTGAGTGTGAGTCGGCTTTAGTCATTGCTAGTTCAGTTTAGTGTTTCAGGGCCTTAAGAATTATTTTTTCTGTGTAAAAAGCTTGTTTGCTGTAGCCTACAGTAGACCAGAGATAATTCTCAATCCTGAAGTGCTCCCCTGCCCCCCTCCTTCTGAGAACAGCCAGCACAAGTGTCAGTCATTAACATATGAAAGGTCTTCTTCACACCTAACAGTCTTCAGTCCTAGCACACCCAGCAGTGTTTCAGCTGTATATGTCCGTGAAATTTCACGGATTCCTGTATACGTCCGCATACGTAAGGTTTCCGGGTTTTTCTGGAAATATACTGTTCCGTGTTACTCTGATCCGCTTTTTCCCACATACATCCGGTAAACATCAAATTACACAGGAGTATACCATGCCCGGATAGTGCCGGATTTCAGTGTTTTCATGCAGTGTGTGTGTGTGTGATGGGTAGGTTTAGGGGCAGTGTAAGGGGATAGAAAATACGGTTTGTACGGTATAAAAACCATTACGCCTATGGAATGTCCTCACATTTCACAAAAACAAACATGTGTGTGTGTGTGTGTGTGTATCAGCACAGTGTGTGTGTGTGTGTGTCTTACTGGTGATTGAACCCGTGACCGTGATGCTATCGGTGTGTATCAGCACAGTGTGTGTGTGTGTGTGTGTGTGTGTGTATCAGCACAGTGTGTGTGTGTGTGTGTGTGTGTGTGTGTGTGTTACTGGGGATCGAACCCCTGACCGTGTTGCTATCGGTGTGTATCAGCACAGTGTGTTTGTGTGTGTGTGTGTGTGTGTGTGTGTGTGTGTGTATCAGCACAGTGTGTGTGTGTGTGTGTGTGTGTGTGTGTGTGTGTGTGTGTTACTGGGGATCGAACCCGTGACCGTGATGCTATCGGTGTGTATCAGCACAGTGTGTGTGTGTGTGTGTGTGTGTGTGTGTGTGTGTTACTGGTGATCGAACCCGTGACCGTGATGCTATCGGTGTGTATCAGCACAGTGTGTGTGTGTGTGTATCAGCACAGTGTGTGTGTGTGTATCAGCACAGTATGTGTGTGTGTGTGTGTGTGTGTGTGTATCAGCACAGTGTGTGTGTGTGTGTGTGTGTGTGTGTGTGTGTGTGTGTTACTGGGGATCGAACCCGTGACCGTGTTGCTATCGGTGTGTATCAGCACAGTGTGTGTGTGTGTGTATCAGCACAGTGTGTGTGTGTGTGTGTGTGTGTGTGTGTGTGTGTGTGTGTGTGTGTGTGTGTGTGTGTGTGTTACTGGGGATCGAACCCGTGACCGTGATGTTATCGGTGTGCATCAGCACAGTGTGTGTGTGTGTGTGTGTGTGTGTGTGTGTGTGTGTGTGTGTGTGTGTGTGTGTGTGTGTGTGTGTGTGTGTGTGTGTGTGTGTGTGTGTGTGTGTGTGTGTGTGTGTGTGTGTGTTACTGGGGATCGAACCCGTGACCATGATGCTATCGGTGTGTATCAGAACAGTGTGTGTGTATGTGTGTGTGTGTGTGTGTTACTGGTGATTCATTTTTTGGTTTTATTTTGATTTGTTGTTTTTATATTATATGTTTTTTGTTTATAATTTTTTGTGTAGTATTTTGTTTTATTTTAAAACCATTTTTATTTTTACTTTTGTATCATTTAGTTTAATAAGTATTAAATTGTATTTAATTTGACATATTTTGAATTAATTGATAGTAAGTGTTTTTTTTGTTTTCATTTTAGTTATTTATTTTAATTTAAAAATATTATGATTTGATTTTTTTTTTTATTTAGCTTTTTTATTTTGATTTGTTTTATTTTAAAATATTTTTTTAATCTTGTATTTATGATTTATATTTTAGTAAGGGTTTATATATATATATATATAATTTATTATTTTTTTTAATTATTTTTTTAATGAATTAATGGTGTGTTTTTGTTGTTATTTTAAAGTCATTTAGTTTACTTTAGCATTTTTATTTGAGTAATGTTTAAGTGGCCGAGGCCGTTAAACTAGGATGAGGCGCAGCTGAATGATCATCACTTTTATTCGTTTCTTTCTCTCCTCATGGGTTTCCTGCTGTATTGCTTTAATAAGAGACGAGAGGCTTTAATTCTCTCTTCCAGACTCATTCTGCCCCGCCATCTTTCTCATCTCTCACTCGATCTGCTCATTTTCTCCTCTGTCTTTCAATCACTCCGTCTCTCTTCCAGCATTGCTCTCTCTGTTCAGAAGAGTAAATGAGCTTCAGCAGATGCACTGCTTTCCCTCAGAGCTGCCCGTGACAATCACAGGCAAATGGAGCATGTTCATCCTCCAGCTTCATACATGTCTGTGAAGTTCATACATTCATTCAGAAACACTGATTCATCCAGTAATGAAACAAGTGAGTCATTGAATCATTCACTCAAGAGATTGTTCAAAAACGCTGATTCATCCAGTAATGGAACAAGTGAAGTCTTTATGAGTGAGTCATTGAATCATTCACTCAAAAGATTTGTTCAAAAACACTGATTCATCCAGTAATGAAACAAGTGAAGTCTTTATGAGTGAGTCATTGAATCATTCACTCAAGAGATTCGTTCAAAAACACTGATTCATCCAGTAATGAAGCAAGTGAAGTCTTTGAGTGAGTCATTGAATCATTCATTCAAGAGATTTGTTCAGAAACACTGATTCATCCAGTAATGAAACAAGTGAAGTCTTTATGAGTGAGTCATTGAATCATTCACTCAAGAGATTCGTTCAAAAACACTGATTCATCCAGTAATGAAGCAAGTGAAGTCTTTGAGTGAGTCATTGAATCATTCATTCAAGAGATTTGTTCAGAAACACTGATTCATCCAGTAATGAAACAAGTGAAGTCTTTATGAGTGAGTCATTGAATCATTCACTCAAGAGATTTGTTCAGAAACACTGATTCATCCAGTAATGAAGCAAGTGAAGTCTTTATGAGTGAGTCATTGAATCATTCATTCAAGAGATTCGTTCAAAAACACTGAATCATCCAGTAATAAAACAAGTGAAGTCTTTATGAGTGAGTCATTGAATCATTCACTCAAGAGATTCATTAAAAAACGCTGATTCATCCAGTCAAGTCTTTATGAGTGAGTCAGTGAATCATTCACAGTGATTCTTTATTTGACACATTCCCGACTTGAAAAGTGTCTGTCGTGAATATGACAGGTGTTTGTCTATTATATATTTTGTCCAATCTGACTGTGAGCTACTGGTAATAGTCGTTTCAGCCAGTCTGACCCCAAACGATGCATTCGGCCTTTGTTTGGCTGTGTGTAGCGCATTAACTCTCTTTGTTGCACTTTTATGCATAAACGTTATTTATGTCCATGCTGTGTTTAAACGGCAAATAATTAGCTAGTCTTTAATTTATTCTAAAATCATTTATTAGTCGTCATGTTTGAGAGTAATGAGCAGTTTTGCTGATAAATGAGGCCTGTCAACTCGCCCACGTAATGAAGTCTGTGCTGTGTTGCTGCTTTCTGCGGCACACACTCGTTTCATTAGGAATTTAACCAGCGCTCGTTTGCAGGATTTCATTGAGCTTCAGCACAAATGTCTGGAAGCGCTGGAAGGCTTGCGCTGGACGTTATCCAGGTCTGGGATCAGAGTTTATTTAGAATAAAGCGATCGGTCAGACAGTCGTATCTCTGTCATCATCTGACGGCCGGTAGACGCTCAGGCCTGTCTCAGAGATGGACATTATGGAGAGATTTAGATGAAGGAGTTCAGATGCAGGTCAGGCATTGATAAAGGATGTGAAGTCTTTACTCTAACGCAGTGGAAACGGTCCATTTAAAGTTCTATTTATTGACTAATATTAACATGTCACTACTAGATCTACCATTTCACTCGAATCCATTTGAGATAAATATTTATTACATTAATATTTCAATTATTTAACAACATATTCAAGATGTCTGTTAATGGTCTCATGCAGTGTTGGGGGTAACGCATTACAAGTACTTAATAATATTACTTTTTCCAAGTAACTAGTAAAGTAACGCATTACTTTTCAAATTTACAGCAAAATATCTGAGTTACTTTTTCACATTAGTTTGACTGACAGCTCTCCTGCCCTCATGTTGAGAGTTAGTGCAGAGGTGTGTGTGTGTGTGTGTGTGTGTGTGTGTGTGTGTGTGTGTGTGTGTGTGTGTGTGTGTGTGTGTGTGTGTGTGTGTGTGTGTGTGTGTGTGTGTGTGTGTGTGTGTGTGTGTGTGAACATGAGGGTTATTGTAGTTCTAGACTAAATGTGAGCATTTATTTATCACACTTGCACAATAAAGATTCTGTACTCCTCAAAATTAGTAAAATCAGTCAAATGTAAAATCAGAGTACAAACCTCCAATAATTAAATGTTAAATAAAACAACTATTTTTATGTATAATCTACCTTTATATTTAATTTACCAATGTCTTGCTGCTGACCTTTGATGATGAAAATGACTAGATGTTTGGTTTTTATTGGTCAAACTTTTTTCTCCTTTATCCTCTTCCTCCATTATCCAGAGCTGCGCCCTCTACTGTTCATGAGGGAATCTGCATTTTTACCTCAGCCTGGGGATTATTATTTACATTTTGGTATGAAGAGGTCTTTACCGTTGCACAAAAATATAACTTTTTTGTTATAAACAAAAACAAGCCCAGCCCAGGTGAGAAAAAGTAACGCAAAAGTAACGTAACGCATTACTTTTCTTAAAAAGTAACTAAGTAACTCAATTAGTTACTTTTTAAGGGAGTAACGCAATATTGTATTGCATTACTTTTCAAAATAACTTTCCCCAACACTGCTCTCATGCAGATAACTAATAATAAAAAAGCATCTTGTCGCGTCTATCTGTTCTAAAATGTGCATACAGTTGTGAGTTTTGCTCAACATCGGCAGAGCCACATTTTTCACACACGCTGAAGCTCGGCCTTCAACATCCCCGACCCCCAGTACTGCATCTGGCCCACAGTGGAGGCACCAAACGCAGGGCGAGATTAAGCAGAAGGGGGGTAAGCGTGAGGGTATCCGGGCTAGCCAGCTTTCCCCACAATAAACTGGATTACATTCGATTAATGCTGTTGTGTCTTTGTTTGTGCTGTGTACTCAATGCGCGTCACTGACGCTTTTCATATGATTGAAACATATCTAAAAATAATTCTATAATCAACACTTACTCGTAACTCGTTCATCTCGACAGCTGTAATGGTACATTGCATGTGTTTCAAAGTTGGTAATAATGATGAAGACGGACTCGGTGTGATTGGGACTCGTGTTTACTAAAGTCATTAACTTTCTGACATGAGGGACAGTCCCTCCGACTAGAAATAAACTAATAACCTGAAGTATATTCTAGAAACTACAACACTTCACTCAGCTGAGACATGCTGAGAGAACTGATGAGAAGTGACATCCGTCTCTCTGCCTCGTAGACCTCGTTAAACCACGCCCCCTCCGCTCATTTCAAATGCAAAGGTGTCAGCCAATCACAACAGTGGCGTTTTTACTGAAGTCTCACAGCAGACACGCCTCTTGAAGCAGGGCATTCAGCCACAGGGCAAACTTCAGTATTGAAAAAAATGCCTTTTATTTCTAAATTATGACATTTTATGGTGTAAAAATCATACTAACAATATAAGTACACCTCAGAATTAGGGCTGTCAAAAGATTAATCGCGATTAATCGCATCCAAAATAAAAGTTTGTGTTTACATAATATATGTGTGTGTACTCTGTTAATTATTATTTATATATAAATACACACACATTCATGTATATATTTAAGAAATATTTGCATGTATATACTGTATATACATTTATATAATCTATAATATATATAAATATAAATGTTTTATATATAAAAATTATATTTTTTTCTTAAATATATACATGCTTGTGTGTGTATTTATATAACAGAGTACACACACATATATTATGTAAACACAAACTTTTATTTTGGATGCGATTAATTGCAATTAATCTTTTGACAGCCCTACTCAGAATACATTATAAAATAAAATAAAAAATCTATGCCATGGGACCTTTAGCAACATTTAAATTATAAAAGAAATGACCATTATAACCAGTAGATGGCGGAAGAGGAACACTTATTGGATCAGCCATTTTTTCTCTTTTTTTGAATGAATTTTTATAGATCATCAAATCACTATTATAACATTAAAATATATATTTGTGTTACTTTATTTGTACTGAAGTGTTAAATATATAGGCTAATTGTAGGGAAAATCACAATCTCATGAAAAACAAAAACTTCTGACTAAACTTCACAATAAATCTTTATTTGAATCGTGTCTGTGCTTTGTTTGTTATGATGAGAGGATTTGTAGATAATGGGAAGATTTGTGTAAAACGTAAACTTGCACTAAAATCAGCGTTTAGAGACTGTATAAAACTTGTTTTAATCGATATGGATTCTCATTCCTGGTAAATTGAACATTTGACTGGTCATTATTTTCAACAGAAATGCCCGTGATTGGCCACAACACTCAACGCTGTAAAATCATGCACTCACATGACCCACATAAAACATTAACGTTGTCTCTTCTTTATCTCTCCCCAGAATAAAATGCTACTGTAAAGCCTAGTCGAAGTCGACGCACATATTGTGTTAATATTTAGCAGAAATTGCAGCAAATATAGTGAAACTTCTGTCTATCCTGCTTAACCCTGTTCAAACAGATTGAGAGCGCGGAGTTGTTTGGAACTATTGAGAGCTCCATGAGAGATCAGGCTCTGGTGGCTCCTAATGCTGCATTCACACCAAATGCGAATAGAGCGTCAAAATCGCGTCTACCGCGTCTAGTTTCACGCGCAAACATTTTGAATGCATTCGCGCGTCCGCGGCAAATTGGACGCGTGTAGAAATCGAGCGTTTGAAGCGAAATTGACGCGCGTTCAAAGCGCTCCAGCAGAAATATGTCATAAAACACCACTCTGTCTCTTTTCAAATATATATATATACAAATATATATTAAGCATTAATAGCCACACAAATGTGGTCCAGGCAACTCCTACATTATCTTCACTGCTTGTATATTTAAATATCCTAAAAAATATAAAGTTATGAAACTTCTCTTTGCCCTCAGTCAAAACGATTTGGCAGGCAACAAATGATGATTCATGAGAGCAAAGATCGGCCGTTAGATCAGCACAAGATGAGCCACTACAGGACATCAGAGCCAGCGGCAGACGGCAGAAGAACTGGCCGAGGAAAGGCTGCTCTCGCCGGGGTTATGAGCGCTGATTGCCCAGTGATCGCCTGGAGCTCACAACTCCAAAAACACAAGATTATTTTTTTAAATATGCGCTCTCTTTATAAATAAACCACAGATTTGAGCTTTAAACAACTACATTATCACCTGAAAAAGTCTTAAAACTACATTTTGTGACACAATAGTAGTATTTTTAAATTATGCAGGGTTTCTCATCATGTCACTTTACCACGTGACCGCAGCAAGCAGGCTCCTGATTGGTTAAAGCACCGCGAATTGACGCCAAAGTTCAAATTTTTTAACTCGGCCGTCAGACGCGAATTCGCTTCAAACGCGTGAATGCACAAAAGCACCACTCGCATGTGACGCGCGCATCGCACAAGACGCTCAATTCACGTCCAATTCGCGTCCTTCGCGCCGCGTGAAACGCGCCTTCCGCGCCGCAGGACCTCCAGACGCGCGTCAACGTGCCTTTCCATTGACTTAACATTGAAATCACTCACACCAGACGCTCTATTCGCGTTTGCTGTGAACGCAGCATAAGAAGGTTTTGGGAATTGGCTAATAGACAACACCTGAGGAAAACTAATCATGATGAAAAACTACAAAGGACTACAACACATGGCACAAGACAGGAAATAACAAAAGAGTCCACAAACACACCGGGAATTTATGACAGCAACATTTCTAATTTAATTTAAAGGTCCCGTTTTTCCTGTTTTTTTGAAGCTTTGATTGTGTTTACAGTGTGCAATATAACGTGTTCATGTTTCGGGTGTAAAAAAACAGTATTTTTCACACAATTTATCTGTATACCGCTGTTTTCACTGTCCTAAAAACAGCTTGATGATTTCCTTGTTCTATGAAGTCCCTCCTTCAGAAATACGTAACGAGTTCTGATTGTGCCAGCGGTTCCCGTGTTGTGATTGGACAGCAGCTTAGCGCACGTTGCCCTGAAAGGTCACGCCTCTTACCATAACGGGGAGATGAACGCGCTCAGTGTTATTGTAAACATGTCTATATTACCATATCATTTTGAGCCACAAAGGTGATTTGACTCCGGGATGAAAATAACAGCGTCTGAACGACATGGCGGCAAACACAACCAAACGCAACCGAACGCAACACTTCCTCTTCTCCACGCGGGAGAGCAACAAGACCACGCCCCCTTTTTTGCATATTCTTGTGGGCGGGGTTTAGTCGACAAACTGTTCTACTGACGTCATTAAAGCAGGAAGTACCAGGATGTAGTCCAAACCGGCCGTTCGCTGTAGGCTTCGAAAGGGAACTTCTGTTAAATAAAATATCTCGCTTGGCATTGAACTTTGAGCTTTATCATTTTACAGGTATTATTTATGCTCTAACAGCAACAATACACACTAACTAAAGTTTGAAAAATGGGATCACGAAGAACAGGACCTTTAATTTCAGCTTTATTTAACATTTTTGGTAGCACTTTACTTAAGGGCTTTAAATATAATGCATTACAAAACACACTTTAACGCGTTAATTATGTCTTATAATGCACTGTATGATGTATCATTATGTATTTATTGAACACACATTTAGAAAGTATTAAAACATATGACACAGCCAATTTCAGCTGTAAGAATCTGTGAATATTATAATGCATTTTAACTTTGGTTACAGTTATTTATGAAAAGATATAATGCATTAATGTACATTATGAATGCATTTTATAATGCATTATGCTTAAAGGGTTTAAGTAAAGTGTTATAGATGCAAAAGTGTGTTTTCTCTTTTGCACACTTCCAAATGCATTAGACCGGTTCAGGTTACACTCTAAAAAATGCTGGGTTAAAAGCAACCCAAGTTGGGTTGAAAATGGACTAACCCAGCAATTGGGTTGTTTTAACCCAGTGAATGGGTCGTTTTAACCCAGCAGTTGGGTTAAATGTGTACTTAAAACAAACAAATCGCTAGGTTAAAACAACCCAATTGCTGGGTTAGTCCATTTTCAACCCAACTTGGGTTGTTTTTAACCCAGCATTTTTTTGCGTGTACTAAACTAAATGTTATGTGGTTTGTGTGAGGAGACATCACTGATGGGAAACCAGATATAGATGGCAGTCGGTATGTAAATGATTGACCCTTGACCTCAGCGTCACATGACCGTCTGCATGAATAAGACAGATGGAAGATTTCAGATCAAGGGTTCAGCTGATATTACCATCTCATTCCCAGGTGCCAATCTACAAATGGAGAGCGGCGTGACACCACAGACACTTTCACGCGTCTCAGGATCAGAAATAGATCCTGTCCGCCTCAACCTGCCAATCAAAGGCTGGAGAGCTGGAGCGTCCATCTTGAGGCGTGTTGTTCTGACTGGGCAGCAGAAGCCGCCATCTGTCACAGATCTCTACAGAAAAGCATTCTAATCTCTTTTTTTTGGCCCTTTGATTTCATGCTTAACGTCTTATTCACTTTTACACCGTGTCCTGTCCAGATGAGATCAGATTCCAGAGACAAGCAGTTAGTCTGCCCAAACCAGACATGATGCGATTAGGAAACGCAACATCAAAATCACAGCCAATCAGAAGAGTGAGTGGGCGGAGTCTCGTAATGTGCACAACAATCGCAACCGAATCAAGTCCGCGATTGGATTGAATTAGTTGCGAGAGACTCCACCCACACGCTCTTCTGATTGGCTGTGATTGTGGATTGATTTGGTTGCGAGTGCAGTGTGCTTGCAGAGAGACTCCGCCCACACGCTCTTCTGATTGGCTGTGATTGTGGATTGATTTGATTGCGAGTGCAGTCGACTTGCAGAGAGACTCCGCCCACACGCTCTTCTGATAGGCTGTGATTGTGGATTGATTTGGTTGCGAGTGCAGTGCGCTTGCAGAGAGACTCCGCCCACTCTCTCTTCTGATTGGCTGTGATTGTGGATTGAATTGGTTGCGAGTGCAGTGCGCTTGCAGAGAGACTCCGCCCACTCTCTCTTCTGATTGGCTGTGATTGTGGATTGATTTGGTTGCGAGTGCAGTGTGCTTGCAGAGAGACTCCGCCCACACGCTCTTCTGATTGGCTGTGATTGTGGATTGATTTGGTTGCGAGTGCAGTGTGCTTGCAGAGAGACTCCGCCCACACGCTCTTCTGATTGGCTGTGATTGTGGATTGAATTGGTTGCGAGTGCAGTGCGCTTGCAGAGAGACTCCGCCCACACGCTCTGCTGATTGGCTGTGATTTTGGATTGATTTGGTTGCGAGTGCAGTGCGCTTGCAGAGAGACTCCGCCCACACGCTCTTCTGATTGGCTGTGATTGTGGATTGATTTGGTTGCGAGTGCAGTGCGCTTGCAGAGAGACTCCGCCCACTCTCTCTTCTGATTGGCTGTGATTGTGGATTGAATTGGTTGCGAGTGCAATGCGCTTGCAGAGAGACTCCGCCCACACGCTCTTCTGATTGGCTGTGATTTTGGATTGATTTGGTTACGAGTGCAATGCGCTTGCAGAGAGACTCCGCCCACACGCTCTTCTGATTGGCTGTGATTTTGGATTGATTTGGTTGCGAGTGCAGTGCGCTTGCAGAGAGACTCCGCCCACACGCTCTTCTGATTGGCTGTGATTGTGGATTGATTTGGTTGCGAGTGCAGTGCGCTTGCAGAGAGACTCCGCCCACTCTCTCTTCTGATTGGTTGTGATTGTGGATTGAATTGGTTGCGAGTGCAGTGCGCTTGCAGAGAGACTCCGCCCACACGCTCTTCTGATTGGCTGTGATTTTGGATTGAATTGGTTGCGAGTGCAGTGCGCTTGCAGAGACTCCGCCCACACGCTCTTCTGATTGGCTGTGATTTTGGATTGATTTGGTTGCGAGTGCAGTGCGCTTGCAGAGAGACTCCGCCCACACGCTCTTCTGATTGGCTGTGATTTTGGATTGAATTGGTTGCGAGTGCAGTGTGCTTGCAGAGAGACTCCGCCCACACGCTCTTCTGATTGGCTGTGATTGTGGATTGATTTGGTTGCGAGTGCAGTGCGCTTGCAGAGAGACTCCGCCCACACGCTCTTCTGATTGGCTGTGATTGTGGATTGATTTGGTTGCGAGTGCAGTGTGCTTGCAGAGAGACTCCGCCCACACGCTCTTCTGATTGGCTGTGATTTTGGATTGATTTGGTTGCGAGTGCAGTGTGCTTGCAGAGAGACTCCGCCCACACGCTCTTCTGATTGGCTGTGATTTTGGATTGAATTGGTTGCGAGTGCAGTCGACTTGCAGAGAGACTCCGCCCACTCTCTCTTTTGATTGGCTGTGATTGTGGATTGAATTGGTTGCGAGTGCAGTGCACTTGCAGAGAGACTCCGCCTACACGCTCTTCTGATTGGCTGTGATTTTGGATTGAATTGGTTGTGAGTGCAGTCGACTTGCAGAGAGACTCCGCCCACTCTCTCTTCTGATTGGCTGTGATTGTAGATTGATTTGGTTGCGAGTGCAGTGTGCTTGCAGAGAGACTCCGCCCACACGCTCTTCTGATTGGCTGTGATTTTGGATTGAATTGGTTGCGAGTGCAGTCGACTTGCAGAGAGACTCCGCCCACTCTCTCTTTTGATTGGCTGTGATTGTGGATTGAATTGGTTGCGAGTGCAGTGTGCTTGCAGAGAGACTCCGCCCACACGCTCTTCTGATTGGCTGTGATTTTGGATTGAATTGGTTGCGAGTGCAGTCGACTTGCAGAGAGACTCCGCCCACACGCTCTTCTGATTGGCTGTGATTGTGGATTGATTTGATTGCGAGTGCAGTGCGCTTGCAGAGAGACTCCGCCCACACGCTCTCCTAATTGGCTGTGATTTTGGATTGAATTGGTTGCGAGTGCAGTCGACTTGCAGAGAGACTCCGCCCACTCTCTCTTCTGATTGGCTGTGATTTTGGATTGAATTGGTTGCGAGTGCAGTCGACTTGCAGAGAGACTCCACCCACTCTCTCTTCTGATTGGCTGTGATTTTGGATTGAATTGGTTGCGAGTGCAGTGCGCTTGCAGAGAGACTCCGCCCACACGCTCTTCTGATTGGCTGTGATTGTAGATTGATTTGGTTGCGACTGCAGTGCGCTTGCAGAGAGACTCCGCCCACACACTCTTCTGATTGGCTGTGATTGTGCATACATTTACATTTAGTCATTTAGCAGACGCTTTTATCCAAAGCGACTTACAAATGAGAGCAAAAGAAGCAACTAGAACAGTCAAGGGCAACAGTATGCAAGTGCTGGTTGAAGTCTCAGTTAATCTAGCTCAGAACACACAGGATTGCGGATTGATTCGGTTGCGACTGCAGTGCGCTTGCAGAGAGACTCCGCCCACACGCTCTTCTGATTGGCTGTGATTGTGGATTGATTTGGTTGCGACTGCAGTGCGCTTGCAGAGAGACTCCGCCCACTCTCTCTTCTGATTGGCTGTGATTGTGGATTGATTTGATTGCGACTGCAGTGCACTTGCAGAGACTCCGCCCACACGCTCTTCTGATTGGCTGTGATTGTGGATTTAATTGGTTGCGAGTGCAGTGCGCTTGCAGAGAGACTCCGCCCACACACTCTTCTGATTGGCTGTGATTGTGCATACATTTACATTTAGTCATTTAGCAGACGCTTTTATCCAAAGCGACTTACAAATGAGAGCAAAAGAAGCAACTAGAACAGTCAAGGGCAACAGTATGCAAGTGCTGTAGCAAGTCTCAGTTAATCTAGCTCAGAACACACAGGATTGCGGATTGATTCGGTTGCGACTGCAGTGCGCTTGCAGAGAGACTCCGCCCACACGCTCTTCTGATTGGCTGTGATTGTGGATTGATTCGGTTGCGACTGCAGTGCGCTTGCAGAGAGACTCCGCCCACTCTCTCTTCTGATTGGCTGTGATTGTGGATTGATTTGATTGCGACTGCAGTGCGCTTGCAGAGACTCCGCCCACACGCTCTTCTGATTGGCTGTGATTGTGGAGTGATTCGAATACACTTGTTTGAATGTTCTTGTTTGCTTTTATTTATTTTAAAGATCTGAGGTGAGTTAGCCATTTCGGCTATAAAGGTCACGCAAACTGATATTCAAACTCACATTTGATGCTTTTAAATAAAGCCCAGTATCAGTCCCTGAGATCCATTCATGTGCCATCTTAGGCCGACAGTAACCGGACTAGACCAGTCTGATCCGGTCTGAACCCATCGTGAGACCAGTTCTCATGTAAAGCTGGTGATTTTCCAGTCTGTTAGGTCTTGCTGGTTCACAGTGAGGACACGTCTCTCTCTCTCCAGCCTTTGCTCGTGGGAGGCTCATGTTTAGTCCTGTTGACTGCAGATGACTGTGGGGTTTTGGGAAGCCAGTGTTGATGGACTTCCTGAAATATCCCCTGTCCTTCGAGGCAAAACCAGAACCCGCTTTGACAAAGTGCAGGGCGATAATGTCACGTCATAGAAACGAGCAGTGAATTCAGTGAACAAATGGGTTTAAGGACCACAACACTTAATGCCTGTTTTTAGTAATCCACTGAATTATATACTTAAAATAACCCAAAAATCAGGGGCCTCATGTATAAAACTACATATATTTCATCCTAAAATTTAGCATAGGCAGATTTTGTGTATGTACAAAATATTCAGATTTCTAAATGCACAAACGTCACAGAATTCCCTTTAGAGATCCGAGTCAGAGGAAGATCGTCCCAAAAATGACCATATACGGAGCTCACAATAGCATTACCTCATCTGCATATAATTTACATATGGATTTTCCACCATGTTTAATGGAAAATATAAGATGTGGACTGTAAATGGCAATAATCATTCAGGAATCTGGTTTTGTAAAATAAAATATATTTGCCTAAAAGTTTTCCAAAAGGAATTATTCTCATTCAATCCCACTGGCAAATTATTTTAATAGTTTAAAATAAGCCACATTTTTGCCTTATATATATTATGACCTGTGAAGTGAATAACACTGATGATCTCTGTTAGTGGGTGGGATATATTAGGCAGCAAGTGAACATTTTGTCCTCAGAGTTGATGTGTTAGAAGCAGGAAAAATGGGCAAGCGTAAGGATTTGAGCGAGTTTGACAAGGGCCAGATTGTGACGGGTCAGAGCATCTCCAAAACTGCAGCTCTTGTGGGGTGTTCCCGATCTGCAGTGGTCAGTCTCTATCAGAAGTGGAGGACCAGTGGAGAACCAGTGGAGAACCGGCCACAGGCTCATGAAGGACCAGTGGAGAACCGGCCACAGGGTCATGAAGGACCAGTGGAGAACCGGCCACAGGGTCATGAAGAACCAGTGGAGAACCGGCCACAGGGTCATGGAGGACCAGTGGAGAACCGGCCACAGGGTCATGAAGGACCAGTGGAGAACCGGCCACAGGGTCATGAAGGACCAGTGGAGAACCGGCCACAGGGTCATGAAGGACCAGTGGAGAACCGGCCACAGGGTCATGAAGAACCAGTGGAGAACCGGCCACAGGGTCATGAAGGACCAGTGGAGAACCGGCCACAGGGTCATGAAGGACCAGTGGAGAACCGGCCACAGGGTCATGAAGGACCAGTGGAGAACCGGCCACAGGGTCATGGAGGACCAGTGGAGAACCGGCCACAGGGTCATGAAGGACCAGTGGAGAACCGGCCACAGGGTCATGAAGGACCAGTGGAGAACCGGCCACAGGGTCATGAAGGACCAGTGGAGAACCGGCCACAGGGTCATGAAGAACCAGTGGAGAACCGGCCACAGGGTCATGGAGGACCAGTGGAGAACCGGCCACAGGGTCATGAAGGACCAGTGGAGAACCGGCCACAGGGTCATGGAGGACCAGTGGAGAACCAGTGGAGAACCGGCCACAGGGTCATGGAGGACCAGTAGAGAACTGGCCACAGGGTCATGAAGAACCAGTGGAGAACCGGCCACAGGGTCATGAAGGACCAGTGGAGAACCGGCCACAGGGTCATGGAGGACCAGTGGAGAACCGGCCACAGGGTCATGAAGGACCAGTGGAGAACCGGCCACAGGGTCATGGAGGACCAGTAGAGAACCGGCCACAGGGTCATGAGGGACCAGTGGAGAACCGGCCACAGGGTCATGAAGGACCAGTGGAGAACCGGCCACAGGGTCATGAAGGACCAGTGGAGAACCGGCCACAGGGTCATGAAGGACCAGTGGAGAACCGGCCACAGGGTCATGGAGGACCAGTGGAGAACCGGCCACAGGGTCATGAAGGACCAGTGGAGAACCGGCCACAGGGTCATGAAGGACCAGTGGAGAACCGGCCACAGGGTCATGAAGGACCAGTGGAGAACTGGCCACAGGGTCATGAAGAACCAGTGGAGAACCGGCCACAGGGTCATGAAGGACCAGTGGAGAACCGGCCACAGGGTCATGAAGGACCAGTGGAGAACTGGCCACAGGGTCATGAAGGACCAGTGGAGAACCGGCCACAGGGTCATGAAGGACCAGTGGAGAACCGGCCACAGGGTCATGGGTGGCCGAGGCTCATTGATGCCCGTGTGGTCCGATCAAACAGACGAGCTACTGGAGCTCAAACTGCTCAAGAAGTTAATGCTGGTTCTGATAGAAAGGGCTCAGAATACACAGAGCATCTCAGTTTGTGGAGTATGGGGCGGCACAGCCGCTGACCAGTCAGGGTGCCCATGCTGACCCCTTTGATGCTTTGGGCAATGTTCTGCTGGGAAACATTGGGTCCTCCATCCATGTGGATGTGACTTTGACACGTCCCACCTACCTAAGCATTGATGAGCCCATGTCCAGCCTTTGAAAACGGTTTTCCCTGCTGGCTGTGGCTCTTTCAGCAGATAATGCGCCGCCACAAAGCACAAATGCTTCAGGAATGCTTTGAGGAGAACAACAACGAGATTGAGTCCAAATTCCCCAGATCTCAATCCAATCGAGCATCTGTGGGATGAGCTGAACAAACAAGCCCGATCCATGGAGGCCCCGCCTCACAACTTACAGGACTTAAAAGATCTGCTGCTAACACCTTGGTGTCAGATACCACAGCACACCTTCAGGGGTCTAGTGGAGGTCATGCCTCGACAGGTCAGCAAAAGGGGGATCAACACAATATTAGGATCGGTGATCGGTTATACACTCACCTAAAGGATTATTAGGAACACCTGTTCAATTTCTCATTAATGCAATGATCTAATCAACCAATCACATGGCAGTTGCTTCAATGCATTTAGGGGTGTGGTCCTGGTCAAGACAATCTCCTGAACTCCACACTGAATGTCGGAATGGGAAAGAAAGGGGATTTAAGCAATTTTGAGCGTGGCATGGTTGTTGGTCTGAGTATTTCACAATCTGCTCAGTTACTGGGATTGTCACGCACAACCATTTCTAGGGTTTACAAAGAATGGTGTGAAAAGGGAAAAGCATCCAGTATGCGGCAGTCCTGTGGGAGAAAATGCCTTGTTGATGCTCGAGGTCAGAGGAGAATGGGCCGACTGATTCAAGCTGATAGAAGAGCAACTTTGACTGAAATAACCACTCGTTACAACCGAGGTCTGCAGCAAAGCATTTGTGAAGCCACAACACGCACAACCTTGATGCGGATGGGCTACAACAGCAGAAGACCCCACCGGGTACCACTCATCTCCACTACAAAGAGGAAAAAGAGCCGACAATTTGCACAAGCTCACCAAAATTGGACAGTTGAAGACTGGAAAAATGTTGCCTGGTCTGATGAGTCTGGATTTCTGTTGAGACATTCAGATGGTAGAGTCAGAATTTGGCGTAAACAGAATGAGAACATGGATCCATCATGCCTTGTTACCACTGTGCAGGCTGGTGGTGGTGGTGTAATGGTGTGGGGGATGTTTTCTTGGCACACTTTAGGCCCCTTAGTGCCAATTGGGCATGGTTTAAATGCCACGGCCTACCTGAGAATTGTTTCTGACCATGTCCATCCCTTTATGAGCACCATGTCCCCATCCTCTGATGGCTACTTCCAGCAGGATAATGCACCGTCACAAAGCTCCAATCATTTCAAATATGACAATGAGTTCACTGTACTAAAATGGCCGCCACAGTCACCAGATCTCAACCCAATAGAGCATCTTTGGGATGTGGTGGAACGGGAGCTTCGTGCCCT
>NC_137102.1:60454322-60529322 GCF_949357685.1 Gobio gobio | reverse complement strand
TTGAGCGAGGTGTGAAGGAGAGCTCACTCTTAAAAGTAAAACGAGAAAAATAAAAAACGAATCTGAAGCATCTGATAAACTTGTAGTTTATTGCATGTAATGTTTTTCTTAGTTTAGTCGGGTAACACATAAACAATCCCACAGAACTGTCCGGCTAGTGTTGTCTTGTTAGTGATCTCTGGCTCCAGGAGTGCAGCGGGTCGGCTCCGCTGTGAGAGATGTCTCTGCTCCAGCCCCTGAAGCTCCAGTCAATCCCAGCCGCGGGTGGAGTCAGACGTTATCAGCTCAGCTCAGCTGCTGATGTTAGCACGCCGCTGGTAAATTGTTTATGAGGTCCCATCGCTATCTTCACAGCGGTGGAAAGGTTAGAGCGCCTTTCCAAACTTCTGTTTTCACCTTGAAAGCTGGTTATAGACCCGGGATTTCATCATTGCTGTTATAATGCAGGGAGAACAGAGGAGAAGCCACACGGTCGAGTGTTTTACAGCAGTGTTTACTGAACCCATCGAGCTGTGATGTCTTGCTTTGGAGGCGGGCATATTAGGGTGACCAGACGTCCCCCGTTTTCCGGGGTCCCCGACTGGAGATGTCCCCGTTTTACAGCTCGTTCAAAACAACCCGCATAAACACTCACCTAAAGGATTATTAGGAACACACACTAATACTGTGTTTGACCCCTTTCGCCTTCAGAACTGCCTTAATTCTACGTGGCATTGATTCCACAAGGAGCTGAAAGCATTCTTTAGAAATGTTGGCCCATATTGATAGGAGAGCATCTTGCAGTTGATGGAGATTTGTGGGATGCACATCCAGGGCACGAAGCTCCCGTTCCACCACATCCCAAAGATGCTCTATTGGGTTGAGATCTGGTGACTGTGGGGCCATTTTAGTCCATTGAACTCATTGTCATATTTGAAATGATTGGAGCTTTGTGACGGTGCATTATCCTGCTGGAAGTAGCAATCAGAGGATGGGGACATGGTGCTCATAAAGGGATGGACATGGGCAGAAACAATGCTCAGGTAGGCCGTGGCATTTAAACCATGCCCAATTGGCACTAAGGGGCCTAAAGTGTGCCAAGAAAACATCCCCCACACCATTACACCACCACCACCAGCCTGCACAGTGGTAACAAGGCATGATGGATCCATGTTCTCATTCTGTTTACGCCAAATTCTGACTCTACCATCTGAATGTCTCAACAGAAATCCAGACTCATCAGACCAGGCAACATTTTTCCAGTCTTCAACTGTCCAATTTTGGTGAGCTCGTGCAAATTGTCGCCTCTTTTTCCTCTTTGTAGTGGAGATGAGTGGTACCCGGTGGGGTCTTCTGCTGTTGTAGCCCATCCGCCTCAAGGTTGTGTGTGTTGTGGCTTCACAAATGCTTTGCTGCAGACCTCGGTTGTAACGAGTGGTTATTTCAGTCAAAGTTGCTCTTCTATCAGCTTGAATCAGTCGGCCCATTCTCCTCTGACCTCGAGCATCAACAAGGCATTTTCTCCCACAGGACTGCCTCATACTGGATGTTTTTCCCTTTTCACACCATTCTTTGGAAACCCTAGAAATGGTTGTGCGTGACAATCCCAGTAACTGAGCAGATTGTGAAATACTCAGACCAACAACCATGCCACGCTCAAAATTGCTTAAATCCCCTTTCTTTCCCATTCCGACATTCAGTGTGGAGTTCAGGAGATTGTCTTGACCAGGACCACACCCCTAAATGCATTGAAGCAACTGCCATGTGATTGGTTGATTAGATAATTGCATTAATGAGAAATTGAACAGGTGTTCCTAATAATCCTTTAGGTGAGTGTACATTGCAAAGAAGCCCAACATTTACATAACCTGTTGGTTATAGGAGCAATCGTGTAGTGATTATTTTCACCAGCAGATGGCGCTGTGAGATACGCTGACTCTACTTTGTCGCGCGCCGCTACTACTTCATGAAGAACAAAACCGAGAGCAGAGCGCCATTATCGTCAAATATCAAACGAAACATCGTTATCGCTTTCAAGGTAGTGACATACTAACTATTCGTGTTAAATTAAAGTAATGCTGTTTGTATGGGCTTTATAACAGAGCCTCAACAGGGTGCAGGATTTTTTTGTCCCCAAAAGTTCTGTAGTTACAACGCAGTGATTATACATCTGAACTATAAATATAAAAAAAACCTAAACAATTACACTTGCAACAAATACATGTGCAGAATACACATACTCAAACACATGCTTAAAATAAGTCAAGTCAAGTCAAGTCAACTTTATTTATATTGCGCTTTTAACAATGTAGATTGTTTCAAAGCAGCTTTACAGTGTTAAACAGGAAAATAATGCAGCATCATTTTATTCAGCTGTATAGCCATTTTGGAAAAAAAACGCTGATGTCATCAGTTAATTTCAATTATCATACAGTGACAGTGTGGGCTTTAGATCAATAATTCGATCAGTAATTTAGTTTAAATGGTTAATTTAGTTTATTAATTAGATTTATTTCAATGTTTAGTTGAAAAATTGAGTAAATAAGCCTAAAATACAAAATAACAAGACCAATTAAAGATAGTAAGAGTTATTTTCAACCACAAGCGTAACAAAAAAAAGTAATTTGTACAGTATAAACTTGTGAAATTAAAGTATTAAATTAAATAATGATATTTGTTAAATAGTTTTATTCATCATATATTTATGTTGTTTTATTTTTTTTTACAATGGTTACTATTAACTGTTTTCATTGTTTGATTTTTTTGTTTTGTTTTTGCGGGTTCTGTGAATTGTATTAAAACCAGACCAAAAATCTTAATAATGAAACTAAATCATAATAATTATTAATGTTAATAATAATATAGGGAGCCCACAACAACAAAGACAACAAAAAACATTCAAAAATATATTGTCCCCGTTTTTAATTAATAGATAATAACAAATGCGATTTTTAGTGTTATATTTTGACCACTCAAATGGGAAATGTCCCCGGTTTCCATTTCAGAAATCTGGTCACCTTAGGGCATATGCAAATATATTTGCCTGTGTGACATCAAAACGAGCTTTGTTTATGAGGATGTTTTAATGTTACACAGACCTCTTATGCACTATATCACCAGAAGTGTTGTGACGCCTGCCTTTACATGCACATGAGATTTAACGCCATCCCATTGTTAATCCGGAGGGTTCAATATGGAGTCGCGGCTCTAACAGCTTCAGCTCTTCTGGGAAGGCTTTCCTCAAGGTTTAGGAGTGTGTTTATGGGGATTCTTCTAGAAGCGCATTTGTGATGTTGGACGAGAAGGCCTGGCTCTCTAGCCTGGATGTCAGCCGAACTTAGCCCCGCCCACAACATTTGAGCTCGGCGGGTTCGGTCTGGACTTGATCCGTAGAGGAAGCTGTTCGGACCAATGAAATCATCAGGGCGGGCTTTAGACGATGATGGACAGATGATAAACAGTAACGTAATCATCCACGTCATCAAAGGCGCTTGGGTTGAATTTATTCTAATCCTAAACGGAGAACTTGTTCGTATATGCGTTCACCTTTACTGTTTCTCTCAGAAATGATGATGGTGTTGGTAAATACTCTGTGGATCCTTAGGGCCCTTTCACACCTTCCTTGTTTGGTCCGGATTTTCGGACTTTTCAGTTTGGTCCGGATCAAAATTACAGATGTGAAACCTCCCCTGACCACGGGCCGGACCAAACTGACGAGATTTGGTCCGACGAAAAGAGGAAGTCTCGGTCCGGATCAAACTGAACAAAGGTTCGGTTCGTTTCTATTGTAAAACATTTTCTGTACGCTTCGTACTTTCAGAGCATTTACAGGAAGTTCCTGTTTATGTTCAAATATTATAATGTTATTTTTAAATTTCATCTAGGCTACATTGATTATGAAAAGTGAAAAGATGCGTAATATGTCAGAAGGTCACAAATGATTTTGAACTAAATTTTGTATGATTTTGCTTAGAAAGCCTTTCTTTAATGTGAATTTCGTTTTGTATAAATTGTATCTTAATTTTAATCAACGTTTCATCAGATAATTGCCTGGATTTTATAAATAAGAAGCAAATAGTCTATAGCAGACAATAATTGCGGGAGCGATCACATGCTTTGCACATGAACTGGAGCGTCTCAAATAAACCCAAACTCAGCAGATACTCGTCTCACAAACATGAGAAATATGTGAATATAAAGCTTGAAATGTCCACTTTTAAACGTAACGAAAATAAAATAGTCAAGCAATGCGCACTGTTCAATAGCGGCGGCGATATGCGTCCGTTCATTGATTCTTGTCAAAGACGCTGACGTCACACACACATCCGTTTACAAACCAATCAGTGTCCAGATGCCGCCCACATGATGAAGACGACAGGACGCAAGTGTGTCATGTTCAGTTCTTTAGTGCGCTCGCATAATTGCAATGTGAAACCAAACCAAAACTAACCGAAAGTATCAAATGTATCAAAACATGAACTTCGGTTCGGACCTTGGTGCGGACTTTCAGGTGTGAAAACGCCCTTAAATTCTTTTTTTACAACACCGGCAAAGATCGCTTACACTCATCTTTTTCTTCTAGCGTTACTTATTCCAGCGTGCGTGCAGGGTTTCCAAATTTTTACAACAAAACCTGCACAATTGCTGCTCAAAACTAGCCAAAATCAAGCCCAATAGCTTTCCGGGAGGGGGGGGTTCTCCGGGAAAAAAAGGCATTTGGGGGGTAAAATATGTGCTAGTTTGGCAGGGCTGCCTGATAAAATTCGCATTCCTGGGTCTGTATATCCCATAATTGGGGTCGCTTCAACCCGCGGACTTGGCAACACAGTGCAGTTGAGTTCTGTTGACAACTAACGTTAAAGTAATGCGTCGCTCCGTTGCTCTGATTGGTTGTAGGCAGGAGCATTTCTAGGATTTTCATTTTAGAGCGGCTCAGCCCCCAGTGAGGATATGGAAAAAAAACATTGGTAAGACTTTAGTTTAGGATCCAATTCTCACTATTAACTAGTTGCTTATTAGTATGCATATTAGGATATTGGCTGTTTATTATTACTCATACCTATAAAGCAAATATTAAAGCCTCGTTCTGCATGACCATATTGTACATCCTTTAATCATAAAATGTAGGCAGGTTTATAATCACTGAGATCCCAAATGTGAGGTTGGGGGGGCAGGCCCCTCAAGAAAATTTTGATTTCTATGATCTACATATGTGCATTTTAAATTGTTCTGAATGCCAAATTTGATTACAATAGCTTGAAAACCATGTCAGTGGGCAGGTATGACTGATGAAGTTTTTCCATTTTTGTCAGTGAAGACAATAAACATATGTTTAACTGATATTTATATGTTTTATGAATAATTTTTGTGGACATGTTAATTTACTGAAGGCTAACAGTAAAGCTATGTAACCTGATTAAATGTATTAAATTAATTCACAATATGCCCACATTTATTACTAATATTTTGCCCGATACAGGCTGAAAAAAGTTTAGCTTTTTTATTTAATGAGAGCTACACATGGAATTATTCAATTTACAATATGCACACATTTATTACTAATATTACTTTGTTAATATTTCTTGTTTGTTAATTAAATTATAAATGACATTACATTGGACTATTTCAAATCAAAAGTTGTATTAATTTGCCTGAATATTTTTGTCATTTGTTTAACATTTCTGCCCGCCTTTATGTTGATTTGATCAGTTTTGCACTGTTTTCGCCGCCACAGCGGATTGAAGAACACACTGATTTACGCAAATTAAAAGACGGGACGAAGCCGAAGCCTCCCGCCAGTTTCATATGTTTGAAAGGTTAATCACACATTTTTTTAGGGGGGCTGGACAGAAGTTTAGGGGGGGGGCTGAAGCCCCCTAAAAAGGGCCTAGTGACGCCCATGGTTGTAGGTCTATCCAATTGAGGTCTTTCCTGGTTGGGTTGAAACACGCCCCATAATCACAGCCCAACGGAGCAGATCAGACTCAGATTCTGACTAGAATTGAGTATGACGACGTCAGGCTACTGGCTGTCAGTCTCCGCTCTAATTCATCCCAAAGCTGTTCTATCGGGTTGAGGACTCAAGTTCCTCCATACCAAACTCGCTCATCCATGTCTTTATGGAGCGACGCTTTGTGCACTGGTGCATGCTGGGACAGGAAGGGGCCGTCCCCAAACTGTTCCCACAAAGTTGGGAGCATGAAATTGTCCAAAATGTCTTGGCATTAAGAGTTCCTTTCACTGGAACTAAGGGGCCATAATCTCCCCTCCACTAGTGATGCGCGGGTCGTAATTTTTTCCAATCCGCGAGTCCCGCTTTTATGAAATTATTTATTTATTTACCCCCCCGCACCCGCGACCATTAAATAGACATATAGGCATTGTAATGTAAAAGAAAACAGCCTTTATTTCAGCCTGAAAGTGCTTGTAAACATCGCCCTGTAAACTGGCAAAAACATCCGATTATTATGAATATGAACCATAAATCAGGTCATATTAATACCAAGATAATGATAAACATTTTCAACATTTCATTTTCAACAAAACAGCGTTTGTATTCATCTAATAGGCTAAACTATTTTGCTACATAACCACTGAATGTAAATGTTCATCTAGCATTTTTACGTTCGCTGTGCAAAAAAAGAATGGCATCCACTGTACCGGGGTCTAATCTATTTCGGCTAGACTCCATTTCTCCCGCACCTCGTCTTCCATCTTCACGTTTATCTCTCCGTTTTTGTTGTCGTGGCTGCTTGGCGCGCTGCTTTCGTGACGTGTCTCATGACGCCAAAGGTTTGGTCACATCACGGAAGTTACGTAGCTACAGGCTTCGTATTGTAACCATATCAAATAAAATAATGAAAATAGATATTTTCAAATATTTAATATAGGCTATAGGGAATTGCACACAACATGCATGGATTTTTAAAAAACAAATGTTTTTAATGACCCGCCCCGCAAATAAAGTGACAATTTCTACCGCGCATCACTACCCTCCACCAAACTTTACACTTGGCACAATGCAGTCAGGCAAGTCCCGTTCTCCTGGCAACCGCCAAACCCAGAGCATGGAAACCCATTCCATGAAGCTCTACACACTGTTCTTGAGCTCATCTGAAGGACACAGAAGTTTGGAGGTCTGGAGCTCTTGACTCTGCAGAAAGCTGGCAACTTCAGTGACCCTCAGCATGCGCTGACCCCGCTCTTTGTGGCTGAGTTGCTGTTGGATATTTAGTTGAGCGTGGAATATTTAGTATAATATTTGGACTTATTGCACAGGTGTCCACCGATCATGGCCCCACGCTTGAGTTCTCTGAGCTCCTGAGAGCGGCCCATTCTCTCACTGATGTGTGTAGAAGCGAACACACACACACACACACACACACACACATACACTCCTGAGAGCGGCCCATTCTCTCACTGTAGAAGCGTCTGCAGGCCTAGAGCTTGATTTAAGTTGCGTTCACACTTGTAGTTCGGTTCGTTTGGTTCGTTTGGTCCTGGTCCGCTTAGCGTTCACACTGGCATTTTTAACAGCGAACCTAAAGTTACCGAACCAAAGGCATAGGGATACGCTCACAACCTGATTGGTCGGCTTTTATGACGTATATTTTGCGACGGAGCTGCTCACCGAACATGCAAAACAATGCCGTGTTCTGGACTAAACGGCATCATCTCATGCGTGTTCATATTAGGGATGCCACAATTCTCAATATAATATTGAACCGTTCGGTACGGCATTCACGGTTCAATGCGCGCTTGTGAATTGCGTTTTTTTTGGTTTTGCATTTAATTAATTATTTTTCTACACATTCTATCATTTGCCTCCAATCCAATACTGAACAACGCGACATACATTCACATCACAAGTTAGTGTTAGAGTTATACTATACACTATAGTTATTCACAATCAAGAAAGTTCATTATCTGTATGCGTTTTAAAATCTTGCCGGTTAAACATTTCATTCGTGTGCTTATGCGCGGTTTTAACATGCGCTTCTCAGAGCGCGCGCACTAAACGCCTGTCAAACACGTGATTACTGGATTAAGTAGTCGTCTTACTGCGCTAATACTGTCAAATACACACACGGTTTACATAAACACAGTCGATTATGTCTAAAGTGACAGTGAAATCGGCGTGTGTCTGTATATTAGATGCGAGCAGGTCTTTAATTGACAGCAGCGCAGCCTATAGTGAACACGCCGTCCTTAAAGGGACAGTTCACCTATAAAATGATGTCATTATTTCCTCACTCTAATGTTGTCCAAACCTGTATTCATTTCTCCTGTTGAATACAGACAGCTGATGGTAGCCTTTGACTTCCAGATTATTATTTCCTACAAAGGGAACCAGATCTGTTTGGTTTCCAACATTCTTCAAAATATATTTTATGTCCAACAGAAGGAAGATCTTTATTCAGGTGTAAAACAACTTGAGCGAGAGTAATCGATGACAGAATTTTCATTTTTGAGTGAACGATCCCTTTAATGTTAATACAACAACAAAAGACAAAGAGAAAATCACTCACTGCTCTTGACTGAAAAACTTTAATACAGCAGCTTTAATAAGAATCAATGTATATTTTATTGCAACAAAAAATAGTATTTTTTCTCCTTAACCTCTTGCTGTGCAGTAAAAAACTGACAAGCCATCAGAACCGAAAACCGTGGTTAAAAACCGAGGTATGTATTGAACCATGGACTAACTGTATTGTTGCATCACTAGTACATGTGGTTTTATTTCTAGCAGCTGAGAACTCACGAAGAGCTCATCAAATGCTCAACACATTCAGAACAGCAGCAGGATTTCCTCCGGTGTGCAGAAACGCAGATCTGCAGATATTGATGAGGCTCTTTACCTCCTCGCTGCTCCACGTTTGCCCTGTGGATACACCGATCTCTCCGCGTTGTCAAATTAGCTGACTTGTAGCGTCACATCTTGTGACATCATGTCCTGTTTTTGGTTAGTTTGCATGTCTTTGGTCCTGCATTCATATATCAGTGGAACCGCACCAGAGTTGGTTTGGAAGCGAGACCCGTCCCTTTAGCGTCTCGCTCCGCTTGTTTGGTGCGCTCCAGGGTTGGGATGGCAGCGTTTACATGTGAACAGGGCCGTTTGAAGAAATTTGGGGGCCCCAAGCAAAATGGACATGGAGGCCCCCCCAATACCCACCCTACGAACCCCCCCACCCGCACGCACGCAAAGCCTAAAGGAACCACAGCATAGCCATACAGTTTAAGTTCATCCACACTTTATATAAATAAAAAGGTTTACAGTGCAAATACTGTTGTTGCATATACTGTGCATAAAATTTGAAAACATTTGCAAAAAACACCACTTTATCATTAAAAAAAAATGTTGTAAACCTTTAAGTAACCATTTTTTAAACATCTATAAACATTACATTTACATAGATAGACGGACCAGATATTCCTAACACTGGGAGTACTTAAGGGTTACTAGCTGGTTTGTAAACTATCTATAAACATCTCAAATATCTGGATGGTTATTATAAAGTTGCAACAGATGACTATAATACCTTGTTAAATAGTTAATAAACAGTACCAGTAAAACATGTGGGCAGTACCAGTAAAACATGTAAACAGTACCAGTAAAACATGTAAACAGTACCAGTAAAACATGTGGGCAGTACCAGTAAAACATGTAAACAGTACCAGTAAAACATGTAAACAGTACCAGTAAAACATGTAAACAGTACCAGTAAAACATGTGGGCAGTACCAGTAAAACATGTAAACAGTACCAGTAAAACATGTAAACAGTACCAGTAAAACATGTGGGCAGTACCAGTAAAACATGTGGGCAGTACCAGTAAAACATGTAAACAGTACCAGTAAAACATGTAAACAGTACCAGTAAAACATGTGGGCAGTACCAGTAAAACATGTAAACAGTACCAGTAAAACATGTAAACAGTACCAGTAAAACATGTGGGCAGTACCAGTAAAACATGTAAACAGTACCAGTAAAACATGTAAACAGTACCAGTAAAACATGTGGGCAGTACCAGTAAAACATGTAAACAGTACCAGTAAAACATGTAAACAGTACCAGTAAAACATGTGGGCAGTACCAGTAAAACATGTAAACAGTACCAGTAAAACATGTAAACAGTACCAGTAAAACATGTGGGCAGTACCAGTAAAACATGTAAACAGTACCAGTAAAACATGTGGGCAGTACCAGTAAAACATGTAAACAGTACCAGTAAAACATGTAAACAGTACCAGTAAAACATGTGGGCAGTACCAGTAAAACATGTGGGCAGTACCAGTAAAACATGTAAACAGTACCAGTAAAACATGTAAACAGTACCAGTAAAACATGTAAACAGTACCAGTAAAACATGTAAACAGTACCAGTAAAACATGTGGGCAGTACCAGTAAAACATGTAAACAGTACCAGTAAAACATGTAAACAGTACCAGTAAAACATGTGGGCAGTACCAGTAAAACATGTAAACAGTACCAGTAAAACATGTGGGCAGTACCAGTAAAACATGTAAACAGTACCAGTAAAACATGTAAACAGTACCAGTAAAACATGTGGGCAGTACCAGTAAAACATGTAAACAGTACCAGTAAAACATGTAAACAGTACCAGTAAAACATGTAAACAGTACCAGTAAAACATGTAAACAGTACCAGTAAAACATGTAAACAGTACCAGTAAAACATGTGGGCAGTACCAGTAAAACATGTAAACAGTACCAGTAAAACATGTAAACAGTACCAGTAAAACATGTAAACAGTACCAGTAAAACATGTGGGCAGTACCAGTAAAACATGTAAACAGTACCAGTAAAACATGTAAACAGTACCAGTAAAACGTGGGTTGTCCTGATACTGTACTTCAAAATGTAACAGTGTAAAAATTGCCACAGAATAAAGTAATTGTTCAAAATCCATTGGTAACTTATAAAAATAATGTCATATTTGCAAACTGTCACTACCGTATATATCCCGACACTAGCACATTAAGATAAGCTATGGAAAAAATCATGTTCCTCTGCCTCTTTCTGGTTAAATAATGTTTATAATAATTGTTATTATATAATTGTTTATAGCATGCTATATTAACTATTCCAGGTTATTTATGCATAGCATAAATAATAGTTAGTATAGCATGCTATGCCACTTTCATCAAAACCTATTACAAAGCTATAGCAATGTCATGTCATTCCGTCTGGTCGAAAAAAAAGTTGCACTAAGTGTTCGTTACAAGCAGCATTTGCCGTCAGGCAGGTAAGTTAGCTAACATAAACATATTTTTGCTAGCCTACCTGCTGCAAACTTACACCATTTTTGTACAAGACAAGTAGAGCTATTTTTCGCGAAATTTTACATATTTGGAATGAAATGCTGTTTTGTGTGGGAGAAGAACGTATGTCTGGGGAAAATGCAGACCGGGGGGGAGCAAATCTGGGCGACACAACTCCTCCCATCATTTCAGCTCCCCCTTCACGGCGAAGCGGCTCATCACGGCTCTGCTTTCGTCAGCTAAAACGTTAAGAAACTAAACGCTAAGCCCTCAGTGCTGAGCCGAGCAGTTCCCTCGTGGGGAGTGCTTGCTGTATTTTGCCTTGTTTTTAATGCACTTTAATGTACTGTAATGTACTGTATGGAAAATAATGCCTTAAATGAACTTGAGAGAATATGAGATGCGCGGGACAGCGTCTGATCCACGTCATTTTCTGAAGCGGCTGATCTTAAAGTGACAGTGGTGCTGATAATGTCTGTCATTAATGTTCAAAGAACAACGGGAACAGAGAAAAGTGTAGCTTTAATGATGAATAATCTATATTTCACTTATCATTTATGCAGTTAAGAAAGGTGTTGATAACTTTATTCAATTTCTGTGTAGGCTATGTCTGACAGGGAAGGCCATGGGTAAATATAACATTTATTATAATGGCTTTATGTAAAGATTGTTTTAAGTTCAATTAAATTACTGAGTAAATGTGATGTTTGTTACCTCAATAAATTTAAGGTCATTCCTATTTTATGTTTTATGTTATATTATATTAACATTAAAAGCACACTCTTTTTACGACTAAAATAACAGTTAAGGGTAAAAATAAAAAAAAATCCCCAAAATTAAAACGGAAAAAAAGGAATTTGGAAAAAAATAAAACGGATTTTATAGGGCCCTAGGTTCGTTTTAATCCAACCAAACATGACAAGTGTGAACGCACCCTTATACATCTGTGGCCATGAAGGGATTGAAAACCTGAATTTTGAATATATTATATTGAGTATATAGAATTATCGGTTATCTTATTTCCATTACGCCATTGGCAGTGCTTCATGGGATTGTAGTTTTGATTTCCAAACACGCTTTGGCTTCAAATCACATTTTGTACTGTTGTGATTCTCCTCATAGCTGGTTTGTTTAATGACTTATAACACTTAAACTTAAACTGAGACTTTTTAATAATCCCAATGGGAAAAATACTTCCGGAAGCCGATGCACTCTTTACAGAATGTGCGTCACAAATGTGTGTCGATTGCTTCAGAACTGAATCTGCTTGTTTGTGTTCGTTTGGTAGATCAAGGCTGTCCTTGTTGCAGATTTGGTTCAGTCATGAGGTGTTTTGTGCGGTGATGAGTGTGTCCTTGTGACGCTGACACAGGGAGAGTTTGTCCTCTGTCGGAGGAGAAGAGCCGCCGGCGGCTGTGTGTTCAGCTCTCATGTCTAATTCAACAAGAATGACTAAACCTCCATTACACACACATTCAGGGGAATACACACACTCACTGCGTCTGGAAAGACATGCCATCATACTATGTGGAAGCAGTGTGTAGCAGTTATCCGTGTGCGTGGAATACATCACTTTTTAATGTGTGTTACTGTGTCCAACAATGCAATGCCCTCCACTTGACCTTGAGTTTCTCATGTGATCTTCCAAAATTGTAAATACACTCACCTAAAGGATTATTAGGAACACCTGTTCAATTTCTCATTAATGCAATGATCTAATCAACCAATCACATGGCAGTTGCTTCAATGCATTTAGGGGTGTGGTCCTGGTCAAGACAATCTCCTGAACTCCACACTGAATGTCAGAATGGGAAAGAAAGGGGATTTAAGCAATGTTGAGCGTGGCATGGTTGTTGGTCTGAGTATTTCACAATCTGCTCAGTTACTGGGATTTTCACGCGCAACCATTTCTAGGGTTTACAAAGAATGGTGTGAAAAGGGAAAAACATCCAGTATGCGGCAGTCCTGTGGGAGAAAATGCCTTGTTGATGCTCGAGGTCAGAGGAGAATGGGCCGACTGATTCAAGCTGATAGAAGAGCAACTTTGACTGAAATAACCACTCGTTACAACCGAGGTCTGCAGCAAAGCATTTGTGAAGCCACAACACACACAACCTTGAGGCGGATGGGCTACAACAGCAGAAGACCCCACCGGGTACCACTCATCTCCACTACAAATAGGAAAAAGAGGCGGCAATTTGCACGAGCACACCAAAATTGGACAGTTGAAGACTGGAAAAATGTTGCCTGGTCTGATGAGTCTGGATTTCTGTTGAGACATTCAGATGGTAGAGTCAGAATTTGGCGTAAACAGAATGAGAACATGGATCCATCATGCCTTGTTACCACTGTGCAGGCTGGTGGTGGTGGTGTAATGGTGTGGGGGATGTTTTCTTGGCACACTTTAGGCCCCTTAGTGCCAATTGGGCATGGTTTAAATGCCACGGCCTACCTGAGAATTGTTTCTGACCATGTCCATCCCTTTATGAGCACCATGTCCCCATCCTCTGATTGCTACTTCCAGCAGGATAATGCACCGTCACAAAGCTCCAATCATTTCAAATATGACAATGAGTTCACTGAACTAAAATGGCCGCCACAGTCACCAGATCTCAACCCAATAGAGCATCTTTGGGATGTGGTGGAACGGGAGCTTCGTGCCCTGGATGTGCATCCCACAAATCTCCATCAACTGCAGATGCTCTCCTATCAATATGGGCCAACATTTCTAAAGAATGCTTTCAGCTCCTTGTGGAATCAATGACACGTAGAATTAAGGCAGTTCTGAAGGCGAAAGGGGTCAAACACAGTATTAGTGTGTGTTCCTAATAATCCTTTAGGGGAGTGTATATTTGTATATAGGAGCACTACTTCCAGTCACTTGAGAGGTTCGGATGCTGCCTGTGTAGGCAGTCAATCAGCTCACTAGGTAGGCAGCAGCTCGTGTCTGCACTTGCTCCCAGCGCTGAGAGGGTTCGTTTGAGTGTGTCTTCGTTCACTAGGGGTTATTTGTCTGTTTAGGGAGCAGAGCTTGTCACAATCTCTTACACGGCCTGAGCTGCACCTGGAGATGTGCGTTTCGGTGCGTGACGCGCTCACACCACTGGGTCAGACCCAGAGCCCGGGTCTTGTCAGAAACCTGGAAGAGAATTGAGAGCTGAATGATAATGATTTCCCCGAACAGCACACGCTCAATAGTGATGTTTGCGGTTTGTTTACGCCTGTCTCATGAAAAGTCCTCGCCTCTGTGTTTAGGTTGTTATGGATTCTGTTTGCTTCCTCCCACTGAACGCTTGAGAGGATCTGCTTTTGAACTGTGTGTTCGTGGTGTTTATTTATTCATTCCAGTTATGTTGTAAAAGTAACTTCAGCTCAACATGGAGAAAACAACTGTTTTGTTAAAAGAGTTTCACTTCTGACATCTTTGACATGAACTGTACAGCGCCGCATGATGAAGCTGTTTCAAAGACTAATGATCGAAATGAAGAAATTAGTGATTAGTTACAGTTATTGTTTCTGTTGATTTAATAAACACTGTCCATCATCCATACATACACGCATACATACATACATACACACACACACACACGCATACATACATACATACATACAACATTCATAGATACATAAATACATACATACACACATGCATACATACATACATACTGTACATACAACATTCATAGATACATAAATACACACATACATAAATACATGCCTACACACACACACACACACACACACACACACGCATACATACATACAACATTCATAGATACATACATACATGCACACATAAATACATGCCCACACACACACACACACACACCCACACACACACACACACACACGCATACATACATACATACATACATACAACATTCATAGATACATAAATACATACATACACACATGCATACATACATACATACTGTACATACAACATTAATAGATACATAAATACACACATACATAAATACATGCCTACACACACACACACACACACACACACACACACGCATACATACATACAACATTCATAGATACATACATACATGCATGTATAAATACATGCCTACATACACACACACACACACACACACACGCATACACACACACACACACACACACACACGCATAGATACACACACACACAAACACACGCATACACACACACACACACACACGCATAGATACACACATACACACATGTATACATACATACAGCATTCATAGATACATAAATACATACCTACATTCATACACACACACACACACACACACACACACACACACACACACACACACACATTCACACATACATACAAACATGCCTGCATATATACACACACACATACACATGTACATACATACATGCATTCACACACACATACATACATACATACACACATACACATACATACATACATACACATACACACACACACACACACACACACACACACACATACATACATACATGCCTGCATACATACACACACACACATACACATACATTCATATATACATACATACATACATACATACATACATACATGCATTCACACATACATACATACACACACACACACACACACGCACGCACGCACGCACGCACGCACGCACGCACGCACACACACACACATAAATACATACATGCCTGCATACATACATACACACACATACACATACATTCATATATACATACACACATACATACATACATACATTCATATATATATACATACATATTTGCATTCACACATACATAAATACATACATGCCTGCATACATACACACACACGCACACACACACACACACACACATGCATTCACACATACATACATACACACATACATAAATACATACATGCCTACATACATACACACACACACACACACACACACACACACACACACATGCATTCACACATACATACAAACATGCCTGCATACATGCATACACACACATACAAACATACATTCATATATACATACACACATAAACACATGCCTGCATACATACATACATACACACACCTACATACACACACACACACACACACACACATACATACAAACATGCATGCATGCATTCATGCATACATACACACACACACATGCCTACACACATACATGCTTACATACACACGCATACTTAAATACATACAACATCCATCCAATACATCCATCCACACATAAATACATACTGTACATGCATACACACATAACACATATACATCAATACATCCATCCACATATACTTACATACATATATATAAAAATAAAATAAATCAAAATATAGGCAGTTTAGGCTCTTAGCAAAGAAATCAGGTGCATTCATATAAAATGTACACGCTATCCGCTAAATGTATCCGCTATATAAAATTTTTGAACCGTTTGCTGTTTTGTGTGTTGTCGTGTTGCGCAGAAGCAGAACTTCAAACACCTTTTGCTGCCGTTCTCACAGCTCAATCTTTTTCTGGTTCCTTTGGCATCTCGTATTTCTCGCTCCATTTATAGTGGGAGTGATTGCTCTCTCTCTCTCTCTCTCTCTCTCTCTCTCTCTCTCTCTCTCTCTCTCTCTCTCTCTCTCTCTCTCTCTCTCTCTCTCTCTCTCTCTCTCTCTCTCTCTCTCTCTCTCTCTCTCTCTCTCTCTCTCTCTCTCTCTCTCTCTCTCTCTCTCTCTCTCTCTCTCTCTCTCTCTGGTGGTTGTGATGGGTTACGGGCCCCGGGGCCGCGGGTGATGTGGTGACAGTGTGCTGACCCTCCTCATAAATCACAGAGCATGAAACGGGCTCGGGGCGAAACACGCTCTCCTCCGCTGATCCGCCCGCCGGCCTCCGCGCTCCAGCCTGAGGAAGAAGCTCTGAGAGGAAGCATTCAGTCCTTTACTCACTCTAACTCGGATTTATTCTGTGCAACATAACAGTTGTTCATATTACTCATGTGCTGTATTTCAAGTGTTATGAAATCATATTCTTTGTGTAAAAAAAATGCAGAAAATCTTCCCTTTTAACCACAGCTCTAAAATCTCCTTCATTCTTGTCCCAGATTACAGTGGGTTGAGCTGAGTGAGAACAGAGTTCTGCAGTGAGAGGACTCAATGTGTTTCCTTATTATACTAATGCTATTTTAACATATTTCTTATATTTTCATTTTTATTAAATTCTTGTATTTTTGTTATTTTTAAATTATATTATTTTAGATTTAAGTAATTAATTTTATGTGAATCTTTATTATATTTACTATATTTTTATTTTAAATTATTTTTTACAATTTTTTTATTTTATTTGGATTATTTTAAATTAATTACATTTATTTTTAATAATTTTTTTATTTTGTACTAAATTTTAAAATTTAATTTATTTTTATTTTTTTAATTACATTATTTTATTTTTAAGTATTTTTTTAAATTCGCAATACATGCAAATCTTTATTATATTTCTTATATTTTTATTTTAAATATTTTTTTAAATTTATTTATTCTTATTTACTTAATTATTTTTATTAAATGTATTTTGTATTTATTTTGTATTATTATTATTTTGTATTTTTTAGTAAATTTAAATTTTGTATTTATTTAGGTTTTTTTTAAGTAATTTATTTTTTAAGTAACAATACATGTTAATCTTTATTATATTTAATATATTCTTATTTAAAAAAATTTTTTACAATTATTTATTTTATTTTGATTATTTTAAATTAATTACATTTATTTTTTATTTTGTACTAAATTAAAAAAAAAATTATTTATCATTATTTACTTAATTCTTTATTATTTTTTTATGTATTAAATTTATTTTTTATTTATTTTTTATTATTGTTATTTTGTATTTTTTAGTAAATTAATATTTTGTATTTATTTTTTTAATTTTTTAATGTTAATCTTCATTATATTTATTATATTTTTATTTTAAATTATTTTTCAAATGTATTTATTCTTATTTTATATTTTTATGAAAATATATTTAATGTATTTATTTGTATTTATTTTATTTTTATTTTTAAAAATATGTAATTAATTAATTATTATTAATATTTTGTATTTTTTTGCTAATTTATTTAAATTAAAAAAATATATATATTTTTAAGTAATTAATTTTATGTGAATCTTTATTATATTTAAAATATTTTTATTTTAAATGGTTTTTTTTCAATTATTTATTTTATTTTATTTTTATTTATTTATTTTTTTTTACTAAATTTAAAATTTTAATTTATGTTTGATTTTTTATTTATTTATGTAGTGACACTAGCTGTGCCATAGAGCTCTTTAACCTTTGACCCCACTCACTCGAATATGACATCACACCAGAAATCCTTCAAACGTCCACAAATCTGCTCTCCTCCAATGCAAACATTCAATTCAATTTCAGTCTAATTTTATATTCAGTTAGTGTTTCGAAATATAATGACGTTTCCACAGATATTTGAACAGAAATCAGGTTTCTCCTTATCTCCTCTATTAACATAAATTAAATTAGGCCAGTCTCCGAAAGCTCATCCCTGCTGGCCGTAGTGGATTTCATTATTCCTGACGCCGAGAGTGTGTTTGGAGTTATTATGAATGAGTTGTCTGATTGCCTCCTCGTAGGAAGGGCTCTGGTAAACACGATCGCTGGGGCCGCTAGACTCCGACAAACAGCCAAAACACCGGCGGCTCTGGTGAAGGACCGCGAGCTGCTCTATTTTTAGGACGTTCAGAAAGCAGCCCTGGCACAGTCTCTCTGCCACCTCGCTAAACTCAGACCACGGTTTCACGAGAAGTTCGTTCTCTCACAGGAAACGGCGGAAGACAGCATTGATTCTTCTCTTTCTCCACTATTTAAATGTAATGAATTATTAGGGGCCAAGCCCCGAAGGAGAGGAGGCGTTCATATTATTCTTCTTCTTCCATTTCTTCTTCTTCCGCCATTGGAGTCTATGGCAGCCCATAGAACCGCTTGCGGGAACGTTATGAAATTTGGCACACAGATAGAGGATAGTCCCAACTGTCACTATAGCAAATTTGGAGACTCTAACTCAATCCCTCTAGCGCCACCACCTGTCCAAAGTGGCACTCATGTTTATTCTAATAACTTTTGAACCATAAGGGGTAGAGACAAAATATTTTTTCTTCTGATTCGATTGCACATTTTTAATTAACCGAAAAACCTACTTTTGGGAACTCCTCCTAGGCCGTTGCCCCAATTTTGACAAAAATGTAACCAGATCATCATCAGACCATGCTGACAAAAAGTTGATTCGTCAAATAGTTTTAGATAAACGCGCGAACAAATTTTACGTAGCGGTTGCGAAAATACACTTAAGGCTATATCTCCGCAACGCTTTATCGTATTCAAACCAAACTTGGTACGTGTCATCACAAGCATGACCTGAGGCAGCATGCAGCATTTAGACGCAGCGCCACCTACTGGTCCAGAGATACGAAAAATTGCTATTTTTGCTTATAATTTCTGAACCTCGTTAGATTCAGGACAGCATGCCGAGTCGTCTGATATACAATTATACAATATCGGCCATTTTGAATTATGTGCTAAAATGCTGTATTTTTTGAACACATGAACGAATTGTTACAAAACTCGGTATGGGTTATCAGCACGATGCCTTGAAGGAGTCTGAGAAGCTTTGAAACGGCGCCACCTAGTGGAGAATGTTTTTTTTTCTTCAAATGCTTATAACTTTGGGTGTGGTTGTCTTATTTTCACAGGAGTAACTTTTTTTGTCTCCTGAATCCTTGCCGAGTCCAACGATTTGCCAGGTTTCGGTGTATGGTTTAAGCAGTGTGGTAATTTAGCGCTTATAAAACGTTAGCGGATATCTTCAAAACCGCTCGGATCGAGACGAAATCAGCGTCAGAAGTTCGGAAACATAGGTCAATAGGTAGATGAGATTGCCCAAATGTCAAAATATTCATAGTAAGGAGGAATCAAATCCAATCAAAGTCAGGTGTCAGTCATTTTTTACGTTTTTTCATATAAATGTCTATAACTCCAAAATGAAATGAGATATTTTCACCAAAATTGACACACACGTGTGGGCTCACTCCGAGGATACTAACAAAGGATTGTGGTAGGATTGTGCCTCTTGGTGGCGCTATAATAGAACAAAACATGAAATTCCCATTGACTACAATGCATTTTTCAGCCTTTTTGCCTAAAATCATCTCATTGCTGCCGTTTATCTGACACTGCCAGCTATTTTGGCATGTCTTGTCTTCTTCTTTGTGCTTGGCCCCGGTATTGCTGCTTGCAGCTATATTTATTATTATTATTATATTCTTAGAAAGTTTTCAAATGTGTTTTGGTCTGAAAGCTGTTGGTCTTCACTTCTATTAAGGTTTGTGAACATATTGCTTTTAAAATAGTCCTGTAGTCTGAGTTATTTTTTACATTCATACATATATACGATCAGGCATAACATTATGTGAATAACACTGATGATCTCTTCATCTCCTGTTAGTGGGTGGGATATATTAGGCAGCAAGTGAACATTTTGTCCACAGAGTTGATGTGTTAGAGGCAGGAAAGTGAAGTGTTCTACAGGCCTGCTGAGTCCAGGCTTTCAGAAGAAAGGTCGTAAATTACCAGACGGACAGATAGAAACGCCCCCGCGCTGGATGTGCATGGAAAAGACAAGATTTTATTCCGGAATGTTAGTACATGATGGCATTAGCATCACACACACATTTTGATGCTCTTCGTATAAATCAAAGCGCTGATACACAATAAGGCGTGTGTGTGTGTGTGTGTGCTTCACATCCTCCCACATGCGTGTCTAACGGCCGCTGCATGCATTCGTGTCATTGATAAAAGCCCCATCAGATGCTGTGTGTGTGCTTGAAGGTCTTCTTTAGACGCCACTGATTTTGAGTAAGCATTAAATAAAGCAGTATTGTTGTATCCCACAATGCAATAGATTTGACATTCTGTTCCAGCGTGAGAAGTGAATCATGAGTAATGACAACAGCAATGATCGAGTAAAGCTGAGTTATGCATGCAACACTGTGGGTCAGAACAATAATCTTGTTTTCCCTGTGAATTAAGTTGATTTTTTTTCTTGTTTTAACCATAAACTCAATATATATATATTTATTAATTTATTTTATTTTTGAAAAATCAGGCATTAACCTTTGGCCCACTCATTTCTGTTGTTGTTTTTTCAATATTAAAAAATAATTTAAACATTCAAATACAAATATTATATTAATATATATCAACATTTTAAAAGAAACAGAAGCTCTATAGGGGCGGAGATACAGAAGCTCTATAGGGGCAGAGATGCAGAAGCTCTATAGGGGTGGAGATACAGAAGCTCTATAGGGGCGGAGATAAAGAAGCTCTACAGGGGCAGAGATACAGAAGCTCTATAGGGGTGGCGATACAGAAGCTCTATAGGGGTGGCGATACAGAAGCTCTATAGGGGTGGAGATACAGAAGCTCTATAGGGGTGGCGATACAGAAGCTCTATAGGGGCGGAGATACAGAAGCTCTATAGGGGTGGAGATACAGAAGCTCTATAGGGGCAGAGATACAGAAGCTCTATAGGGGCGGAGATAAAGAAGCTCTATAGGGGTGGAGATACAGAAGCTCTATAGGGGCAGAGATAAAGAAGCTCTATAGGGGTGGAGATACAGAAGCTCTATAGGGGCGGAGATAAAGAAGCTCTATAGGGGTGGCAATAACGAAGCTCTATAGGGGCGGAGATACAGAAGCTCTATAGGGGTGGAGATACAGAAGCTCTATAGGGGCAGAGATACAGAAGCTCTATAGGGGCGGAGATAAAGAAGCTCTATAGGGGCAGAGATACAGAAGCTCTATAGGGGTGGAGATACAGAAGCTCTATAGGGGCAGAGATAAAGAAGCTATATAGGGGTGGAGATACAGAAGCTCTATAGGGGCGGAGATACAGAAGCTCTATAGGGGTGGCGATAACGAAGCTCTATAGGGGCGGAGATACAGAAGCTCTATAGGGGTGGAGATACAGAAGCTCTATAGGGGCAGAGATACAGAAGCTCTATAGGGGCGGAGATAAAGAAGCTATATAGGGGTGGAGATACAGAAGCTCTATAGGGGCAGAGATAAAGAAGCTCTATAGGGGTGGAGATACAGAAGCTCTATGGGGGGGAGATACAGAAGCTCTATAGGGGTGGCGCTAACGAAGCTCTATAGGGGCGGAGATACAGAAGCTCTATAGGGGTGGAGATACAGAAGCTCTATAGGGGCAGAGATACAGAAGCTCTATAGGGGTGGAGATACAGAAGCTCTATAGGGGTGGAAATACAGAAGCTCTATAGGGGTGGAGATACAGAAGCTCTATAGGGGTGGAGATACAGAAGCTCTATAGGGGTGGAGATACAGAAGCTCTATAGGGGTGGAGCTACAGAAGCTCTATAGGGGTGGAGCTACAGAAGCTCCATAGGGGTGGAGCTACAGAAGCTCTATAGGGGTGGAGATACAGAAGCTCTATAGGGGCAGGACTACAGAAGCTCTATAGGGGCAGGGCTACAGAAGCTCTATAGGGGTGGAGCTACAGAAGCTCTATAGGGGCAGGGCTACAGAAGCTCTATAGGGGCAGGGCTACAGAAGCTCTATAGGGGTGGAGCTACAGAAGCTCTATAGGGGTGGAACTACAGAAGCTCTATAGGGGCAGAACTACAGTAGCTCTATAGGGGCGGAGCTACAGAAGCTCTATAAGGGCAGGGCTACAGAAGCTCTATAAGGGCAGAGCTACAGAAGCTCTATAAGGGCAGAGCTACAGAAGCTCTATAGGGGCGGAGCTACAGAAGCTCTATAAGGGCAGGGCTACATGCGCTCTATAACCTCTATAAGTGCATCAGATGGAGGTTGAATGCGATTCTCTGGTCCTCCAGACCCACACAGTGTTTGACTTGGCCAGCGTGAAGATTAGACAGACTTGGCTGGAATCTTCCCGCCCGTATCCAAGCGCAGTGGCTCTGCGCCCAGTGACTCAACCTTTCACTGCGTGCCAGAGCAAGAAAAAACAGAAAAACAAACAGCAGCCATGTAATTTATTAGCACCCACTCCTGCTGACACCAAATAACCTGATTAAATCTGGAGCGTTACAGTCAGGTGATATATGTGCCTTCTTCAATCTGCAGTTTATCTCACTTACAACCAAATCAATCATTAGAGGATTAATACAAGTGAACGAGGAGTAAAGCACAAAAACAAGCCTTTAAGTATAACATGATATTTAACAAATGTATTATTTAATTTTATATTTTTTATAATTTTTGGAGGCTTTAACTTTTGACACCCGAATCTCTTATATTTATATTTTTTTTATTATTTTTAATATTTATTTATTTATTCTTATATATATATATATATATATATATATAGAGAGAGAGAGAGAGAGAGAGAGAGAGAGAGTTCTTCACTATATCAGTGTCAGTGTTTCTCCTGAAACGCCTCCATCTTGAGTTTCTTCCAGGAACCAACACGTCACAATATTCCTCATTATAATAATTAATGCGCAGAATAAAGGGGCGGAGCCTGGTTGAGTTAGTTAGTCATGTGTTGAAACTGCCGGTTATGGTAAGGGGCGGGACATTTCCCAAACACCAATCACAACACACCGCTCCAGCCGACCAATCAGAGCACAGTGTGCTTTACAGAAGGCGGGGCTTCATAGAGACAGGAAGTAAACAGAGCGTTACTGACAGACTGGGAAGAGAGGAGCCGCAACAATAGACCCTTTTCACAGACTGTGATGACGTGTTTTAATGGTCATCCATATCGTTTTTTGTACTTTCATTTTTTAAAAATATATATTTACATTTATAACACTAATACTTTGTATTTTATTACTTTTGCATCAAATTACAATAAAAAAAGTTACCGCTGCTGTGAGGGTGTTTAGTAATAGCGTCTATGGGAGTGATGCTAAAAATTAACATATTTCTCTCTTTTCACTTCCGTTATCAATCTCACTCTATTTTTTCCCTCTTTTTGAAAGTTGTGAAATCACAACTCTGGCGTTTTTCTTTTGCTATGTGAGCAAATGGGCACACAGAAAAATATTTAATGTATTCTCTCATTCACAGCTATAATATTTAACCCAACTATGACGACCAGGGGCGCAACTACTCAGTGCCAGAGGGGTGTGCAGCAACAGTTTTGGCGCCCCCCCCCTCCCCTCTCCCCAATAACAAATAGTTATTAATAGGCTAATAACAAACATAAAAATAAACATTCGTTTGAAAGTAATTAAAGAGGAAATTATGAGTTAAGCAACATCATATGAGCAAGAGTGCTCTTTTCCAGAGTAGCCTACACTCTAAAAAAAGGTTCTATATGGTACCAAAAATGGTTCTTGGCTCCTAATCATAGGGGAACCTTTTTTAGTGCTATATAGCACCAATTTTGGTGCTTCAGTGGTTCTTCAGAAGTTCTTCACCGGTTCTTTGACTAAGGTGCTATATAGCCCCGCTACCATATACAGAACATGTTAAGATATGGTTCTTTATAGCACCAAAAGTGGTTCCTCTATGATTACGACGAAGAACCATTTTTGGTGCCATATAGAACCTTTTTTTTAGTATATCAGCACTATTGCAAAATGCAATATTAATTCAGTTCAATATTAAAGAACAGTTCAATAAACAACAAGTTGTCATTTTTTACAGTTTTGCTCTATTTTTCCAACAAAAATAGATTCAAACAAAGTATTGGTCTCGTTCTCGAATAATTCACCGTTTTTGAACAGTTGGTTAGAACGAATTATAGTTGAATGATTTTAGAATCCACTCACGCCGCCAAATATACTGGCAGTTTATAGTTTCATAGGCCTGGAATAATTTCATATTTCTATAATTAAAATATTATATTTAGAACATAAATCTAAAAATCTCACGACATTATTTAGGCATTTGTAATTACAGTGTAAGTGGATTTTGATAAATGGTAAGATGGATTTTGTTGATACTGATTTCATTTAATTCTTATAACAGCCATAGTGTATCTTGGTAAATAGTGTAATTACTTAAAAAGATATGTAACTTTACTTTATAAGAGGTGTGCCCTAAAAAGTAAGCATACAATTTTGAGAACACCAAGGAAAGAGCACGTTCTTTAGTCAGTTTGGATACTTCAAACACAAGTTTGCACTGCCTGTTTGGTTTACCTGTTTAGCCTACACGTTAAAAGCATGCGTTTTGTCAGACTAATAGCGCGCGTCCTCGACGTGTGGCTTACCATATAAGCGCGCGTTCTTAACGCTCTGGGGTCACGGAAAACGAGCGTCGGTTTTTTAAATAGCAAAACCTGTATCGGAAACGCGCGTTTTCCTTGATCCTTGATTTTTTGGTAAGCATGCGCGTTTTGCAGTCTAATCGCACGCTTTTGACGTGTCAATGCGCAATCAGACGCCCGCCCAAGCGTATATGAACACTTTGGCTTGCCACCGGCGCAGGCTCGCCCACTCGCGATATTCCATTATTATCCAAAATTCTTTTATGGAATCTTATGAGGGCGCCTACTCTAGCCTGTTAGTCCTCTAAAATGTTATATAATATTGAGGAAATACAGAAATTATTTAGAAACGCACAACAGCAGCTACATATAGAAAATACCAACAAAACAAAAAAAAGTTTTCATACCATCGTTTTGGCGCCCCTATGCGCCGCATATAGCGCATACCGACTTTTTGCGCCACTGATGACGACTTCCGCTCTGCGAAACCCGGAAATGTGAAAAGGGTCTATGGAGAATATGAGGGATGAAAACCCTGTGACCCAGAAAATAGCTGCACAATAAACACGTTGTTTATCTATTGTATTAGATTCTGAATGACTCAATTAACAGTGACTCACTCATAGCAGTTGATTCACCTCCTACACGGCCAGAACATTTCACAAAGAAGCAACACACTGAATTAAAGTAGAAGAACTGAATAGTATTTCCATGTATGTGTCATGTTGTGCTGATCATCAGTCTGACGTGAAGGAGAGGAGCGCGGTGTTTTCAGTGTGTTATATAACCACAGCTGAGAGCCATTCATCAACAGCCTGTCCTATTATCAGCGCTGAGCCCCACATGTGAGGATGATAAACTCTGTGTTAGTATGCACTGTTAGCTTTTCCAGTCAATCGCTTCGCTTCTTCTCTCACAGGGAGACAAAAACTGCTGGCACGCCACATATTAACCCCTTTTATGCAATCGAGGTCGCGCAGAATCATCCCCTGTCATTCAGACTCTTCATGGGATGATTTTTCGGCACATCCTCCCGTCTGATGCCATTACGTGATCAGATTAATGACCTGAGAAATTAGCATGTCATATGCAGGTGTTTGCAGATGTTTTTAAGAGCGTTTATGCTTAAAGTCCCTCTATGGGCCTCTGAGCTGGAGTGAGTGAGTGGAGGCGGGGCTCATTTGCATATTCATTGAACCACGCATACTAAATGAGGCAAGGGTGTCGAGTTACATTCTAGCTATTTCAAGGCAAGGCAGAAATGTAATTTTGGTGATTGAAGATGAGTTTTAAGGGATACAGTTGTTGACTACAGGGGGACTTTAGAGATGTCTGAATGTAAAGCCGTTATTATATCGCTGACGTGCGGTGATGCTCATCAGATGAAGACGTGACGGGTTTGATTGTGGATGATTTTGATGGTTGATGAGATTCTGCTGTGATGAGATTTAAAAGAAAAATGTGTGTGTGTGTGTGTGTGTGTGTGTGTGTGTGTGTGTGTGTGTGTGTGTGTGTGTGTGTGTGTGTGTGTGTGTGTATGAATGTGTGTGTGTGTGTGTGTGTGTGTGTGTGTGTGTGTGTGTGTGTGTGTGTGTGTGTGTGTGTGTGTGTGTGTGTGTGTGTGTGTGTGTGTGTGTGTGTGTGTGAATGTATGTATGTGTGTGTGTGTGTGTGTGTGTGTGTATGGTGTGTGTGGTTGTGTGTGTGTGGTTTGTGTGGTTGTATGTGTGTGAGTGTGCGTGTATATGTATGGTATGTGTGTGTGTGTGTGTGTGTGTGTGTGTGTGTATGTATGTATGTATGGTGTGTGTGTGTGTGTGTGTGTGTGTGTGTGTGTGTGTGTGTGTGTGTGTGTGTGTGTGTGTGTGTGTGTGTGTGTGTGTGTGTGTGTGTGTGTGTGTGTGTGTGTGTGTGTGTGTGTGTGTGTGTGTGTGTGTGTGTGTGGACATGTAATCCCTACGTTATGGGGAAAAAATGTCCCCACAAAGATGGCAATATCCAAAATCCTCGTCCTTGTGGGGACATTTTTAGGTCCCCATGAGGAAAACATCTTATAAATCAGACTTAGTGATGTTTTTTGAAAATGTAAAAATGCAGAATGTTTCCTGTGATGGGTAGGTTTAGGGGCAGGGGCTGTGTGTGTGTGTGTGTGTGTGTGTGTGTGTGTGTGTGTGTGTGTGTGTGTGTGTGTGTGTGTGTGTGTGTGTGTGTGTGTGTGTGTGTGTGTGTGTGTGTGTGTGTGTGTGTGTGTGTGTGTGTGTGTGTGTGTGTGTGTGTGATGGGTAGGTTTAGGGACTGTGTGTGTGTGTGTGTGTGTGTGTGTGTGTGTGTGTGTGTGTGTGTGTGATGGGTAGGTTTAGGGGCAGGGGCAGTGTATGTGTGTGTGTGTGTGTGTGTGTGTGTGTGTGTGTGTGTGTGTGTGTGTGTGTGTGTGTGTGTGTGTGTGTGTGTGTGTGTGTGTGTGTGTGTGTGTGTGTGTGTGTGTGTGTGTGTGTGTGATGGGTAGGTTTAGGGACAGTGTGTGTGTGTGTGTGTGTGTGTGTGTGTGTGTGTGTGTGTGTGTGTGTGTGTGTGTGTGTGTGTGTGTGCTTGTTTATGTGATTTATGAGGACACAAATTTGTATAATGACATGGGTATTACACTGGTATTACAACATCAAGGTGGTTTATGAGGACATTTCAAATGTCCCCGTAAATCAAATCGCTTTAAAAACATATTAAACAATGTTTTATTAAAAATGTAAAAATGCAGAATGTCTCCTGTGAGGGTTAGGTTTAGGGGCAGGGGCAGTGTAGGGGGATAGAATATACAGTTTATACAGTATAAAAACCATTACGCCTATGGAGAGTCCTCATAATGCTGTTGCACCAACATGTGTGTGTGTGTGTGTGTGTGTGTGTGTGTGTGTGTGTCACTTTGTCAATGACTCTTCCCAGAGTATTTGGATCTTGTCTTCTTTGCAATGTCTTTCAGATCCAAATAAAAGCATTCAAATGTGTGTGTGTGTGTGTGTGTGTATGTATGTATGTATGGTGTATGTAGGTGCATTTATTTATTTATTTATTTCCAAGCTAATCCGGATGTTGTGCATCCATTCACAACGTTCTTTCGAACTTTCTATTTATCAAAGAATTCTGAAAAATAAAATGATAAATTACACTTCACTGTATATTTACATAGAGAACAGATGTTTTACATTAGAATAATAATATTTCACAGTTTTACTGTATTTGTGATCCGGCCTGGGTGAGCAGAAGAGACTTTAACCATTCAGATGTAGTTGTGTATCCAGCGCTCCTGCCTTTGCACTGAGATCAACAGTAAGTATAGTAGTGAGTGCATGAGTGTAGTAGTGATGTAGTAAAGCCTCTACTCTGGTCTGTGTCGCCTCAGGTGTGTAGTAGTGGTGTAGTAGTGGTGTAGTAAAGCCTCTGCTCTGTGTCTCCTCAGGTGTGTAGTAGTGGTGTAGTAAAGCCTCTGCTCTGGTCTGTGTCTCCTCAGGTGTGTAGTAGTGGTGTAGTAGTGGTGTAGTAAAGCCTCTGCTCTGGTCTGTGTCTCCTCAGGTGTGTAGTAGTGGTGTAGTAAAGCCTCTACTCTGCTCTGTGTCTCCTCAGGTGTGTAGTAGTGGTGTAGTAAACCCTCTGCTCTGGTCTGTGTCTCCTCAAGTGTGTAGTAGTGGTGTAGTAAAGCCTCTGCTCTGCTCTGTGTCTCCTCAGGTGTGTAGTAGTGGTGTAGTAGTGGTGTAGTAAAGCCTCTGCTCTGCTCTGTGTCTCCTCAGGTGTGTAGTAGTGGTGTAGTAGTGGTGTAGTAAAGCCTCTGCTCTGTGTCTCCTCAGGTGTGTAGTAGTGGTGTAGTAAAGCCCCTGCTCTGCTCTGTGTCTCCTCAGGTGTGTAGTAGTGGTGTAGTAGTGGTGTAGTAAAGCCCCTGCTCTGCTCTGTGTCTCCTCAGGTGTGTAGTAGTGGTGTAGTAAAGCCTCTGGTCTGTGTCTCCTCAGGTGTGTAGTAGTGGTGTAGTAAAGCCTCTGCTCTGGTCTGTGTCTCCTCAGGTGTGTAGTAGTGGTGTAGTAGTGGTGTAGTAAAGCCTCTGCTCTGTGTCTCCTCAGGTGTGTAGTAGTGGTGTAGTAAAGCCTCTGCTCTGGTCTGTGTCTCCTCAGGTGTGTAGTAGTGGTGTAGTAGTGGTGTAGTAAAGCCTCTGCTCTGTGTCTCCTCAGGTGTGTAGTAGTGGTGTAGTAGTGGTGTAGTAAAGCCTCTGCTCTGCTCTGTGTCTCCTCAGGTGTGTAGTAGTGGTGTAGTAAAGCCTCTACTCTGCTCTGTGTCTCCTCAGGTGTGTAGTAGTGGTGTAGTAAAGCCTCTACTCTGGTCTGTGTCTCCTCAGGTGTGTAGTAGTGGTGTAGTAAAGCCTCTGGTCTGTGTCTCCTCAGGTGTGTAGTAGTGGTGTAGTAGTGGTGTAGTAAAGCCTCTACTCTGCTCTGTGTCTCCTCAGGTGTGTAGTAGTGGTGTAGTAAAGCCTCTACTCTGCTCTGTGTCTCCTCAGGTGTGTAGTAGTGGTGTAGTAAAGCCTCTGCTCTGCTCTGTGTCTCCTCATGTGTGTAGTAGTGGTGTAGTAGTGTTGTAGTAAAGCCTCTGCTCTGCTCTGTGTCTCCTCAGGTGTGTAGAGTGAAGTGGAGGGAGGCTCATGGCTTCCGTCTGGGGCCTGGGCCAGATGTGGCGGCTGGGGCTGATTGTGGCCCTGATGGCCCCGCTCTGCTCGGGTTGCCCCCCCCGCTGTGACTGCGCGGCTCAGCTCCGCTCTGTGTCCTGCCAGCGGAAGCGTTTATCCGGCGTTCCGGAGGGAATCCCGACGGAGACGCGGCTGCTGGACCTGAGCCGGAACCGCCTGCGCTGGGTCGGGCCGGGAGATTTGGCCCCGTACCCGCGTCTGGAAGAGGTGGACCTCAGTGAGAACCTCATCACGACCCTGGAGCCCAATGCCTTCGCCAGCCTTCAGGCCCTGCACACGCTCAGACTCAGAGGAAACCAGCTGAAGCTCGTGCCCATGGGGGCCTTCGCCCGGCTGGCCAACCTCACCACACTGGACCTGAGTGAGAACAAGATCGTCATCCTGCTGGACTACACCTTCCAGGACCTGCACAGTCTCAAAAACCTGCAGGTGAGCGGTTACAATAATCAATTTATTTATCTCAGAGCTAATCCAGATGTTTTGCATGTTTTCAACTAAATTACTAAACATTTATTTATTTATTATTTCAGAGCTAATCCAGATGTTTTGCATGCCATGTTTACAACAAAATTACTAAACATTTATTCATTTATTATTTCAGAGCTAATCCAGATGTTTTGCATGCCATGTTTACAACAAAATTACAAAAAAATTATAAATGTATTTATTTCAGAGCTAATCCAGATGTTTCATGTTTACAACAAAATTACTAAACATTTTTTTATTTTTTTATTATTTCAGAGCTAACCCAGATGTTTTGCATGTTTACAACAAATTACTAAACATGTATTTATTTATTTCAGAGCTAATCCAGATGAATATTTATTTATTTATTTATTTATTTATTTATTTATTTATTTATTTATTTCAGAGATAATCCAGATGTTTTGCATGTTTACAACAAAATTACAAAAAAAAATGTGTATTTATTTAATTATTTCAGAGCTAATCCAGATGTTTTGCATGTTTACAACAAAATTACAAAAAAATATGTATTTATTATTTATTTCAGAGCTAATCCAGATGTGTTGCATGTCTACAAACAAAATTACTATATATTTAATTATTTATTTCCGGAGCTAATCCAGATGTTTTGCATGTTTACAACAAAATTACAAAAAAAGATTGATTTATTATTTATTTTAGAGCTAATCCAGATGTGTTGCATGTCTACAAACAAAATTACTATATATTTAATAATTTATTTCCGGAGCTAATCCAGATGTTTTGCATGTTTACAACAAAATTACAAAAAATTATTGATTTATTATTTATTTTAGAGCTAATCCAGATGTGTTGCATGTCTACAAACAAAATTACTATATATTTAATTATTTATTTCCGGAGCTAATCCAGATGTTTTGCATGTTTATAACAAAATTACAAAAAATGAATTTGTTTATTTATTTCCGAGCTAATCCAGATGTTTTACTTGTTTATAACAAAATTACAAAAAAATAATTAATTTATTTATTTCCGAGCTAATCCAGATGTTTTGCATGTTTACAACTAAATTACTAAAAAATAATTTATTTATTTAGTTCCGAGCTAATCCAGATGTTTTGCATGTTTACAACTAAATTACTAAAAAATAATCTATTTATTTATGTATTTATTTATTTACAGAGCTAATCCAGATGTTTTGCATGTTTACAACTAAATTACTAAAAAATAATCTATTTATTTATGTATTTATTTATTTACAGAGCTAATCCAGATGTTTTGCATGTTTACAACTAAATTACTAAAAAATAATCTATTTATTTATGTATTTATTTATTTACAGAGCTAATCCAGATGTTTTGAATGTTTACAAAATTACAAAAAATGTACCTAAAATAAAATTTAAAGCATTTTATTTATTTCCAAGCTAATCCAGATGTTGTTCATGCATTCTGGATACAAACACAGGCATTACCTCTGTCAAATATCATTGTTTTTTCACCAGGACTTCCATTCCTTCAGTGGATTTGTACACACTGTCATCAGACATTTAGCTCAAAGAATCCTCTTTAATGGCAGTGGTAATGATGACTCTGTGTGTGTGTTTTGCAGGTGGGGGACAATGACCTGGTCTACATCTCTCACAAGGCTTTCTCAGGATTGATCGGTCTGGAAGATCTCACCATCGAGAGGTGTAACCTGACGTCCATATCCGGCCAGACTCTGTCCTACCTGCGTAACCTGGTGACTCTCCGCCTGCGCCACCTCAGCATCTCCGCTCTGGAGGACCAAAACTTCCGCAAGCTGTCCGCGCTGAGAGGTCTGGAGATCGACAACTGGCCCTTCCTGGAGTTCATCTCGCCGCTGAGCTTCCAGGGTCTCAATCTCTCCTGGCTGTTCATCACCAACACCAACATCACCTCCGTGCCGTCCGCATCCTTCCGAAACCTCGCCTACCTGACGTCGCTCAACCTTTCCTACAACCCCATCTCCACCCTCGAGTCCTGGGCCTTTCGAGATCTCATCAGGCCTGTAGAAATATATTCTGTTTGTTTGCCCGAATGTCATGTGACCATGAGCCTAAACGTGCAGTACAGCTTCATCTGCTTAAATGGGGAAAGACTCTGAAACTGTCATGAATATAATGTGTCAAATTAACACTAAATTAGGTTTATACAGATAGATAATGCTAACAAACAAACTGTATTTACATTACATTTAAGTTTTTAGTATACAATACCAGTTTTATTAGACAATAAAAATTAGGATGCAGAGTGAAAATAGTATAGTATATATAGTAAATATATGTAAATAACACACAGACACACATATGTACATATATACTGTATTATTATTACATAATATAATATTTTAGAATGTATTGAACATTTTATTTTTGCGTATTATATGTCTGTATGTATGTATAAAATAATATATATATATATGCACACACATATAATTTTATATTTTTATATTTTATACATGCATATATATATATATATATATATATATATATATATATATATATATATATATATATATATATATATATATATATATATATATATATATATATTTATATATATATATATATATATATATATATATATATATATATATATATATATATATATATATATATATATATATATATATATATATATATATATATATATATATATATATATACAGTATATGTATATGTTTGTATAAAATAATTTAAAAAAATTGAATTGTGTATACACACATGTATTAAATGTTACACATATGTATATATACATTTATATACATTTATTTATATATTATTTTAGATTTTATAGGTGTGTGTATATATAACAAAAATTTAAACTTGTCAATGTATACATAATATATATTAGATGTTGTATGTGTATATAATATAGTGCATATATTATATATATATATATATATATATATATATATATATAATAACTGTCAATTGATTAAGAAAATTAATTAATTTAAGAACATTTAATAAATTAAGAATTTTTTTTCTGTGATGAATCGCAATTAAAAACCCTTAAAAATATTTAATAAGTTTTTAATATATGTTATTATATAATAATTTCACAGTTAATCTTCAAATTAATGTAGAAAAAACATAAAGACAGTATATTAAATACTTATATATTTTATCTTAATATTTTAATGGTATAGTTTTATGAATGAAGGCCTGATTCACTTCTCGATGAAAATACTTTTTCCCCGAATTTCGTCAGCATTACAGCTATAAACATTTTTTTAACATTTATTAGGCTTAAAAAAATATAACAACTTTTAATTTAAGTGAACTTAAAACAATCCTCACATAAACGTTGACAGCACTTACATATATTAGTATATATAAATTGACTGTTTTAATATATTTCAGGCTTTTAATGCCTTTCTGTAGGCAGTGACACTTTCCTTCCACGAAATGCAAAATACCTGTAGTTTTGTTCCCTTCCAGCTGTGCTCCATTTTACAAGTCCATATATTTGGAATGAGTTTTGGACAAATTGTTCTCCCACCTGAAAACTCACGATATTGTGCATTTGTAAACATGGTCTGTCTCCATCCGAGTGCTGTGCTTCATCTCAAGCCACACTTATTTTAGATTTTAGAGATGTTTTGTATATATATATATATATCGTCGCTGCCCGATGAAACTCATGTATGTCCAAAACGGTTACTTTTCAGGAAGTGAAAAAAACACCGTATTTCAAAAGCAGTTGAATGTGGCGTTGTCATACTTGGTACGGCATCTTTACATGTCAACATATTCTTGCCAGTTTAATGATATAATCCACATTTGACCAAAATTGAGTTTAAATGGACATACGTGCATATTTTACAGTAACGGTGGTCGATACGCGTTCTTCCGCTCATTAATTAGAATGGCCAAGTGGCGTTTCATATTGATAGAGGAATACGTGCTGGACATTCTCAGCCTCTGGTGATCGCAGTATGAGTGAGGCATGTTCTAGTGACAATCATGACAGTAGCATTACAGGCTATAATTTGATCAGTTTGACTAAGAAAAAAAAAGTTTGAATCTTATCAATGAGACCGAGTTTATTTACATACTAGCAAGCAAACTAATCTGTGAAGAACTAGATTAGAATTAAACTGTGGAGAGCTTCAATGTCGTACTTTCGGCTATCCAGTGCTAAGCTTCGATGAAACTTCGCGAGACCGGCGAGATGCTTCCACAGGGCGGGAGATACGCGGCGTGATTGACAGCTTTGACACCAAATGGATGTACGTGAAAATCAGATGACATGATTTCACAACTTTTCATTGGCCATTTAGATATGTGAAGCATACTGTATACGGAAATGAACCTGGACATCCGTCGAAAAATCTCAAAATCGGCAAAATGGACATGGACGTGGTTTTCATCGGACAGCGACGATATATATATGTGTGTGTGTGTGGTCTGTTTTATATATATAAACATCGTTATACACGTTTCAAACTTCACTAGCATTTGAAGAGAATGATAGTCATAAAACTGACTGTAAAGTGATCATCTAGGTGTCAGGTATGATACACACCTTTTGATATTTAATAAAATAAACTGTCAAATCATATGGAAATATGGATATGCATTATTTCACTAGGATACTGTTTGGGCTCTTACACAAAATATGCTAGATTAAAATGCATCATTGCTGAACACTGATGAGAATATTGCTTGAATATATTTACAGAGATAATATTAGAGATTATATTTACGACAAATTATTATTATTTATGCGTTATGCGATGCTATTGACGACGGCCATTATAAGGAAGGAAATCCCACAGAATAGAATCTAGCTTAAAAAAGTGCAAAGAGCTGCTTTAGTTATTTGTTGTTTGTTGATTTTCAAATATAAAATTTGTTGAAATGTTTTCAGTGTGTGCATCTGTTCTTTTGAACACTTTCATCTCGTTTGAACAAAACCGTGATAATATTGATAACCGTGATAATTTGGGTCACTATAATCGTGATGTTAAATTTCCGTACCGTTTCATCCCTACTTCCAGCTGTGCTCCATTTTACAAGTCCATATATTTGGAATGAGTTTTTCAACCTGGAAACTCACGATATTGTGCGTTTGTAAACATGATCCGTCTCCGTCTGAGTGCTGTGCTTCATCTCAAGCCGCTCGTAATAATGACCCTGTGCTTGTTTTCCAGGCTGAAGGAACTACACATGGTCAGCACCAATCTGTAATTAATCGCGATTGAAACACTTTTTTTTTCATTCGAAAAATGAAACTTAAAACAATCCTCTCATAAATGTTGACAGCACATATATATATATATATATATATATATATATTAGTATATATATAAATTAATTGTTTTAATATATTTAGTGCCTTTCTGTATGCAGTGACTCTTTCCTTCCACTAAATGCAAAATACCTCTAGTTTTGTTCCCTTCCAGCTGTGCTCCATATATTTGGAATGAGTTTTGGAGAAATGGTTCTGATATATTTCAGGCTTTTAATGCCTTTCTGTATGCAGTGACACTATCCTTCCACGAAATGCAAAATACATAATTTTTTTTACATTTATTAGGCTTAAAAATAAAATTTTAAACAATCCTCACATAAATGTTGACAGCACATATATATATATATATATATATATATATATATATATATATATATATATATATATATATATATATATATATATATATATATATATATATATATATATATATATATATATATATATATATATATATATTAGTATATAGATAATTGTTTTAATATATTTAGTGCCTTTCTGTATGCAGTGACACTTTCCTTCCACAAAATGCAAAATACCTCTAGTTTTGTGTTTTGAATGAGTTTTGGAGAAACGGTTCTCCCACCTGAAAACTCACAATATTGTGTGTTTGTAAACAAATATGCTGTGCTTCATCTCAAGCCACGCGTAATAATGACTCTGTGCTTGTTTTCCAGGCTGAAGGAACTACACATGGTCAGCACCAATCTGTATTTAATCGCGATTAAAAACACATTATTTTTTTAATACGAAAAATAAAACGTAAAACAATCCTCTCATAAATGTTGACAGCACAAATATATATAAGAGTATATATAAATGAATTGTTTTAATATATTTAGTGCCTTTCTGTATGCAGTGACACTTTCCTTCCACGAAATGCAAAATACCTCTAGTTTTGTTTTTTGAATAAGTTTTGGAGAAACGGTTCTCCCACCTGAAAACTCACGATATTGTGTGTTTGTAAACAAATATGCCGTGCTTCATCTCAAGCCGCTCGTAATAATGACTCTGTGCTTGTTTTCCAGGCTGAAGGAACTACACATGGTCAGCACCAATCTGCTGACCGTCGAGCCTCACGCTTTGGGAGGCTTGCGGCAAATCCGGGTCCTCAATCTGTCCAACAACGAGCTGGTCACGCTGGAGGAGAGCTCGTTCCACTCGGTCAACAGCCTGGAGACCCTTCGGGTGGACGGGAACCCGCTGTCCTGCGACTGCCGGCTGCTGTGGATCCTGCAGCGCAGACGCACCTTGAACTTCGACGGAAAGATGCCGGTGTGCGCCGGGCCGCCGGAGGTCCAGGGATACCTGTTGAGCACCTTCACGGATTCGGCGCTGTTCGATTACTTCACCTGCCAGAAGCCGAAGATCCGGAACCGGAAGCTGCAGCAGGTGACGGCCCACGAGGGCCAGCCGGTGTCGTTCCTGTGCCGGGCCGAGGGCGAACCCACGCCGGCGATCATCTGGATCTCGCCGCAGAGGAGGCGGATCACGCCCAAATCCAACGGCAGGATTACGGTGCTCCCGGGCGGGACGCTGGAGATCCGCTACGCCCAGGTCACGGATAGCGGCACGTACATCTGCATCGCCAGCAACGCGGGCGGAAACGATACCTACTTCGCCACACTCACCGTCAAAGGCCAGACGGTGGACTCGCCGCTCTTCTCCAACCGCTCGCTGTACGCCGCGGACTTCAACGACACCGGGCTCAACAGCACGCGGGTCTTCCTCAAGTTCACGCTGGATCTGACCACCATCCTCGTGTCCACGGCCATGGGCTGCATCACCTTCCTGGGCGTGGTGCTCTTCTGCTTCCTGCTGTTGTTTGTGTGGAGCCGTGGACGCGGCCAGCGCAAAAATAACTTCACAGTGGAGTATTCCTTCAGGAAGACCGAAGGACCGGCCGCCACCAGCGGCTCCGGAGCCACACGCAAGTTCAACATGAAGATGATATGAAACAACGCAGCCAGGGGCCCGCTGGGAGACGCATAGACGCCCAACACACACACACACACACAGTGCTGATCGCAGAAACGCACAGTTCGCCGTACCAGCTGAGACACGATGACCTGCGGTGCCGTCATTCATATAGTGGTTTATTTTATTAACTAAAACTATTTAAAAATGTACATTAAGTGAAAAATTTTTAAACATTTCTAATTTTCGTTTAAAGTAGAAGTGCTAAAATTAATACAACTAAACAGAAAATAACTAATCTAAAACTGAATTTAAAAATTATTTTAAAAAATAGACGTATTTATTTTTATATTTTAGTTTTAATTCTTAAGTTCTGATAAGTTTCTTGTGTTTTTGTTGGTTTTATTATTATTTTTTATATATTTTTCAGTGTATTTAGTATATATTTTTTAAATATATAATTTTCTCTCTCACACACACTCACACACACACACACACACACACTCTCTCACACACACACACACACACTTTCACACACACAATCACACACATACTTTCACACACACACAATCACACTCTCACACACACACTCACACTCTCACACATACACAATCACACACTCACACACACACACACACTCTCTCACACACACTCACACACGTGCACACACACTCACACACACACACAAACACACACACACACACAATCACACTCACTCACACTCTCACACACATACACACACACACACACACACACACACACACAAACAAACAAACACACACTGTCACACACACAATCACACTCTCACACACACTCACACACACAATCACACACACACACACACACACACAATCGCACGCACACACACACTCACACACACACACACACACACACACACACACACTCTCTCACACACACACACACACACACACACGCACTCTCTCACACACACACACACACACACACACACACACACACACACATACTGTATATATGTCTGTTTTTATTTACATTAATTAATAAATATTACATTGTTTTTTGTCTTTTTTTCTGTTTTCATTCTAACTTTAGTTAAAGTTTGTTGTTTTTTATGTTGTTTTATTTATATTAAAATTTTTCTCATATAGTTTTTTAGCATCTTTGGTAAATATCAGTATTTTCAATATATTTATTTAATATATAAATAAATGTCAATTACACATATTTTTTAATTATTTTTTTCTGTTTTATTTATGTATTATATATATTCAATATATGTCTGTTTATTTAAAAAAAACTAAACAGACATTCATAAATATATATATATTTGTTTTTCTGTTCTATTTTTAGCTTTATATTTTAGTACTTCTACTTTAAACAAACGTTCAAAATGTTTACATTTATTTCTATTGATGTCCTTTAAAAAATAGCTTTAGTTAATAATAATAATAACACTATATATGCACAAGTCAGGTCTAATAACATAACCTGGCTCTCACTGCCTTTAGAAGCACGTCACTATTTCTATCGCAGCTTATGCTACAAAACACAATAACAAATATCGACATTTTGCACTTTCAGGAGCAAATTACAGTCAGATTTGCACACAGGTCTCCTGTCAGCGGTTGTTTCCCTGCTCAGATCTGGATAACCGTGAGCCACAGTGTTGAATTTTATGAAAAAACGAACGGCACACGAATGTGCTCTTTAGAGTTGCTAATCAGCAGTAATTTAGAGACAAATAAAGCAGAGGCAATTTCCATAATGCGCTCTCTAATACAACGCCCACTTCCACAAAGCCACAGCTGAGAGGAGAAAACAACCGGGACTAAATTACACGTGAATCAATTGATTTGGCAAATTTGATTTGCAGCGAACGGCAAACAAACACCACGAAAGGAGCCGTTCCATCGGCCTTCTGCGATGAGCGACTGTGTGAGTTGGGATAAACACACCGGCCGCATCTCGGTCAGAAGCACAGCCACGCCTTCGCTTCTGACCGCAGTCTAACGTGCCTAGACCGGGTCGCACGAGGTCAGGGTTGCTGCTTACCCACAATCCCCCTCCATCCGCCCAGGTTCACGCGCATCCCGACAGCCCATAGCCTTCATGGGGGGAGGCAGCCTGGGTGTCGAGTCCACTAGACGTCATGCACAGAGAAAAACATGCAAACACACACACACACACACACACACTAAAGCCATATGTTTATATGAGGTTTACAGCAATAGATCTGTGCACTTTGATTCACGTTCAAAAGCATCTTTTTCAAATAAGTTGGAATAAATACTGTAATGTTAGTTAATACCATTTTATTTTTATAACTAATAAGTGATTCATTCATGCACATTAGCTTTGCATCACTGTGAATTCATTTTCGCCTCTAGATGCATTGCAGATAATAATAATAATAATAATAATAATAATAATAATATTTCGCATCTCTTGCACTAAACATTTACCATAATGCACAATGATGATTAAGCACACATGCGTGGTTTTCTCTCATCCTGACAGTCTGTGTTTAAGCGGCCGGTGTGTGAAAGTCTCTGCTTCTCCTGCCCAGTCCGAACCCCTCCCCCCCATGATGTCATTTCCTCCCCCCCCAACCCCGACTGGGTCTCAATGAGGGAGGGTCCCTGGCTGGTGACCACGAATGTACATGAAGTCATGTCGCCCATCTAGTCCATGTGTCTTTGACTGTAGAGGGTATTATATTTCTATCATTCAGATGTGTTTTTTTTTTGTACTGGTTTGATTCGTTTCTTTTCTTTCGCGTTTTGAAAAGCGTCAACCGAAACTGAATCTGTCCTCCACACTGCAGCCGTTTTGAGCATAAAGGTTTATTGCCATCGTTTTACTGCCCGCAGCTGGCGTTGAGGACAGATTAAAGTTAACCAATAAGCTACAAGAGCCATAAACGCAGAATGTTATGATTTAAACTCACCTGGAGTGTGTGTGTAATATGACCGAAACGGTCAAACCTGCTGGAGGTCACGAAACATTTTACACATTTCTTATTATCAATCAGGTATTATAGTCCATTGTTGCACTGTCATCTACTCAAACGCTGTTAGTAATGATGCTTTACCAGACCATTTTTGATGCTCCATTGAGTTTGACTTACATAATAGACTGTTGCAAAGCTAGTCGTGGGCATGCTACGCTCTGTTCCACAATCTAGTGCCCCTAATGAGAAGAAGATTCTGCTTTTAGGATGCCTTGTTTTGGTGGAATTCGAGAGCAGTTTGCATGTGTACTTAAAATGAACACTCGTCTCAAATGCGAGGAAGGGCCAGCTAGTAGTTGCTGTGCTAGTAAACCTCACTCCTCTGATCTCAAGAGACGCTCTAGCGACTGACACTAGGGGTTGCAGCCTTTAGCCTCCTTGTTAGAGCATCTGACTCTCATGCCGGCCGACCCGGGTTCGAGTCCCGCTTGGAACGGGCGGTTCAAACAGGATGTGTTACTTTAGTACATAAATCGAGTCAATCGCCAGTTGACTGGTAACATTTTTATAAATTTTAACAATGCAAAATTGTTCATGTTTAAGTCTTGCCGATTTAAATATTCAAGCTCAAGAAGGATCAAAAGAGATGTTTATTGCTGAAGCGCGTGCTATAGTTTAGATTCTCTGACCGAGCCCTGATCGGGCCGATATTTCCCGCCACTATCCTCGGGCCGGGCCCTTGAGCAAGCATTTGTTTGTTTTTTAATCATTACTTTATTAGCCTAATTGGGTGTGCAGAAAGTTATGCCATAATCAGAAATAATATATATTTCCATGTCACGATTATTGCATGCTATTAATAATTAAACCCAGGCAATTGGCTGATGAAACATTGATTAAAATTAAGATACACTTTATGCAAAACGAAATTCACTTTAAAGAAAGGGTTTCTACAAAATAAAAATTAATGAAGTGGTCAAAATCTTTTCTGACCCACTCGCATCTTTGCACTTTTCATAATCAGATGAAATTTAAAAATAACATTATAATATTTAAACATAAATATGAAACAAAATACATTGTTTAATGGCTATAACAAGTAGAGTGGAGCGCTGGCATAGAGCGGATTAAAAATGTTCGGGTTTAAATCGGGCTCTGGCTCATAATTACAGTTCATGTGTCGGGCCGGGCTCGGACACGTGTTTTTTTTTTTGAGCCCGATCTAAGCTCTAGCACACTGCCAGAAATCTGTTTGCTGTGTACCCAATTCACATGTATCCGTCCTAAATAGTTTTCGAAATTAGAGTTACTTCGTCCCAAATCGTAGTATGTTAAGTATTCCAAAGATACCCGGATGGTCTACTTTTTGTTCAGATCCGTACACACTCTAATGACCCATTGAACATTGGACAAGGATTCGATTAGAACTACAAACACAAATAAAAAGTGTTTAAAAAAACTACAAACATGGCGGACGAGCGACTCCTACGGTTAAGCAGAAAGGTTTAGATAAACGGGTTTGAGTGATTAATAATCAGTATCTAACCTGACGGAAACATGTTATACACATTATATTAAATCTGCAACAGCATTGTGAACATTGGTCATTACATTTTAAAAGCATCATTATGCTAATTGCAAACACATGAGGAGGCAAGATGATTGACAGGATGCACGTAATAAGCAAATTTTAGGATGTAGTATAAGTAGGCTAATTGGGGCGTGGCACACATCTCAAACAACGTGCGAGTACTGAATGGAGTTCTCGTTCACGTCTTCTTGCGCTTGAACAGACATTTAAAAAAAAATTGTCAAAATGCCCTTGGCAAGTATTCTTGTAAACATAACATAAATAATAATAGTCAGTTATGTCTTAACTAGACATAAACAGTTGAGAAATAAAACACGTGTAACAGTGTATTAGATCCGTGCATTCGCTCTTAAAGTGACAGCAGCCTAATATTCCTGCTGCTGTCTGTGTTTTTAATCACTGTTATTGACTGAATAACTTTTTTCATTTGTGTGTGTCTGTGTCTGTGTGTGTGTGTGTGTGTGTGTGTGTGTGTGTGTGTGTGTGTGTGTGTGTGTGTGTGTGTGTGTGTGTGTGTGTGTGTGTGTGTGTGTGTGTGTGTGTGTGTGTGTGTGTGTGTGTGTGTGTGTGTTTTACCACTAACACTATAGAGCATCTTGTATTTCAGTTGTTCCCTAAGAAGGGAGCTCCCTATGTAGACAGAAGGTCGTTTACTAGGGTTTGGAACAGAGCGTATCCCTCTTTATTTATTTGTGTAATATTTGATGACATTAAGTGCTTAATCTTGTGATGATTAAACAATATGACATGATCTTATTAGTTATGATGACATGAGTCGAGTTGTTTCAGTGTGACATCCAGCAGGTTTGGCTGTATTTCATCTTTCGATACTGGGACAAATGATTAACTCCTGGATTAGGTGAAGTAAACATATGAGGTTTGGTGACCCTTAGCTGTTTCGTTTCATTGTTCTCAGACCTCACCGACATCATCCGCAGTCAGTAGGTTGGAGTTGTGGTCGTGTGAGTACAGTAGATGTTGTCCATGTGGTCTGTGACTCGGTGTTGTTGATTGGTTCAACTGTTTGTTTAGTTTAGCTCTTTCTGTTAGCGTTAGCGTTAGCCTCTAGCCGTGCAGTCAGTCACTGTGTTTAGGTGTGGTGATGATAGAGCGAAAGATTGGAGGCTCAGCCGGGATTGAACCCATGACCGCCCGGCTTCCTCTCAACCGACCCTTCCTTTCTGCATCGTATCATTCCCGTCCATGAACTGGAGTCAGGGCGACGCTCTTCTGCGCTCAAATGACCTGTTGACACTGTTCAAAGGATTATTTGTAAGGATTTGTAAAGCGGACTCAACATATTTATTCCCTTTTCCGAATTGAATCCACTTTGTGTGCGAAAATGCCTGACGATACCAAAGGGTTGAGCACAATTCTGAATTTAAGAATTGACATTGAATTCATGAGTGTGATTTTCAATTGAATTGAACCACAGGATGTTCAATTGAAACTTGAATTGCAGTTTGGACTAATTATATACCTTACATGTAAACTAAAAAATGTCCTATTCTCAAAGCCATTAAACCAATTTATTTATATAGTAAAGCAGAGCATTCTGGGAAATTAAGTGTTTTTGCATTTGACAATTTTAGCATCATTGATATACTATTATAGTTTTTGTTAATAATTTAAATTGGATGTTTACATTTTGTTCTTTTTTTGTAATTCTGTTGTGTTTTTCTCTTTTTTACTAGTGTATTTTTATGTGTTTATATCATTTTTATTATAATTGATTTAGTTTATTATTTTAGTATTTCAACTTAAACCAAACGAAAATGAATAATAATAATAAAGATTGATCTAATGTTTCAGAAAATATACTGTATGTCGCTTATGTGATGTTTATGATAAATTCATATGGATTTTTAAAAACTGCTCTTCATTCAAATTCTACATTATAATGTTGCATCCTATACTGCAGTTGAAATTCAGGAATTGAATTTGGTTTTAAAAGGCATATCAGTTCATTTCCGAATGATGCTCAACCCTCCAATACGAGACGCATCAGGCATTTACATAAGATGCTGAATCTATGATTGTGATGATCATGTATACTGTGCTTTTATTTGCTCTTATTCAGTCTGATGATGATGATGATGATTTCTCAAGCAGCATCACGTGTTCACCTCAGTAGATTGAGTGCAGCGCCCTCTATTGAGCGTGACCTCCATCCAGTCTCTCTCTCTCTCTCTCTCTCTCTCTCTCTCTTCCATCTTGCCACCCAGAGCAACATTACAAGCATCTGCCAACATTCAGGCGCAAGATTCACGGAGATGCTGGAAAAGGTTTCCACTGGCTGTGTTCAGAACGGAATACTGCACACTGCATAATGCTTACTATTTGTGAGTGTGCAATGTTTTGGTGCTACATTGTCAGTGCATTGCATTGTGGGATGCACACTGTGCACTTGCTGTACTGTACATTTTAGTAATGCAGTAGGTCGTCTTGGTTATTTGCATAAGGAAAACAAACAGTACACATGTTATGTTATTCTGAACACAGCCATTCTCATGCATATGCTTCCTGAAGCACACTACGGTCATTTTGTTTTCTTCATATCAAAGATAGCATGTTCAATAAAAACTGCTGTCTCATAAGCTCTCAAACAGGATCTGCTTTGTGATTTTATGCTCCTGTGTTCAAGCAGATAGTATTCCCTCATTATAGGCCAGGCGGCGGAGCAGATGCACCTCTCATCTCCAGAAAGTAGGTCTTACGGTCCCCGGGCCCCTCTGCAGTCTCTCCTCCACTGTCTCCTATTGATTTCTAAAAGGAAAATTGACAATTCTGTCATTAATTACTCACACTCAAGTCGTTCCAAAACCATAAGACAAATTTAATTCAGTACCTCCATCACTTTGACACTTCAAAAAGTTGATAGAGATCGTAAAACTAATCCATATTGAGTGGTTTAGTCCGAATTGATTGACGAGGATCGCTTTATGTGTACAGATTTAATTTATTCACCCAGCTTCAGCATCTAATGTGAAAAACGCTCCCTTTAATTGCTTAAACATCATAAAATGTTTCAAACTCTGTTTCTGACCCATATGTAGGCCTATGCATCACATAAAAACATTGATTTTATATGATTTTATTAGTGGAGTTGTCATGTCGCTAACTACATATTAACGTAAACAAACACCTAGCATCCGCCGCTAATAGGCTAGTTTCCGGCAATCGTGAGGGCGTTGCTGTTTAATATATTTAAATAGCAAAATTATATTAGTGTATTGTTTTATTTCGGTGTTAATCTTAGAAAATGTCATATTACACAACTATAAATTAAGCTTGAGTGCTGCTATTATGCTAGTTAAAGAGATGAGCTGGAATGGAGGTCAGTTCCGTTCATTTTTCACTCTTGAAATAAAAAAACTTATTTGAAACGTGCTTGAGATATGTATTTTTGGGTGATCTACTGTACAGTCGTGTTTATTTGCTCTGAACGGGGATGTGGATGAAAACATTGGCTGCTTTGTGCTCTGAGGTGAATTTCTTGACGTGTAATTTTACTGCCATCTTGTGGTGAAAAGCCAAACCATTGAGAATCTCCATCCACGATTCTCAGGTTTTGAAGCTCTTCATCTGCCATATCTCTCGAATAATTTTATGCAGACATAAATATGACTGTTAGTCCCATAATACATGGCAGAAAGTGCGTTTTTCTACCTTTATGGTCATGAAAAACTCATGATCTTTATTCCATGTGTGGCAGTTCAGGTTTATCAAAGAGATGTGTGTTGGTAGGCTACACAAAAAAACTAGTCTTAGTGCTGTAGGACGCAGCGTTTATAGAGTTAAACAAGATTCCATAGTAGTAAAATTTCCAAATATTTCTACTTGTAATAAATTAGGTTCAGGAATGCTATTCTTCAGATGGTTTCCTTTTGGGATCTCTGCATGCCTTTGGATTTCTTTACATTTTATGACATTTTGAGCCCTAAACTTTCCCTGTACTTGTGTAAAAAAATCATCCAATGTCTTTATTGCTCGCTGTGAGATTGGATGAAAACATTGTTTGACTCAAATGTCTGAATATGAGCCATATTCTAGTGAGATGTTTCTCAAGTTTGTGAATATTTCAGGTATGACATGATTAATTTTTTTCTGGGAGCATATGCGCCTGTACGTTTCTTAATGTAAAGCAATATATTCTTGTCTTTTGCAATGAGACATGATTTCTGTTCATCTAGACATTTGTCTTCAACGTTTGTGGACATTAATGAAGAGTTACTGAGCTCGGTCCTAGATATCATTGGTATATCATAGATATTTCAGGTGAAACGATTGAGCTTCTTATTCATGCACATCACCTTTTAACCTTTGCTAAATCATGCAGGAGGTTTTCAGAGCACATGATGAATGAGAGTCGGTCAGAAAATCGCCAGTTTTAAACTTTCATCCAATCTCACAGCCGCCTGGTCTTGTCTGTTATAATGTGTATGAATGTTGTTTCAAGTGTTTATCTGTTATTTTCTATGCATATGTTTGTTTTATACTGTTTGTCTTGTAAACAAAACAAAAAAAGAGAGAGACTTTTATTCATAAAAGCATGTTGTACCCTGTTCACTGTCTTGGCTGTTTCTTGTCTGTTTGTGTTTCTGCTCATATATCTGTTCAGAGTGTTCATCTTTGGCCCTCTCTGGTATAAGGTTTGGCTATAGCAACACTTTATTTCACTTTTCTCTCAGTATTCTGAAATAGTTGCACATTAATGTGTTTGAAGGCCATGTGATGTTTTGTTATCATCCCAACACATGCTAAAGTGTTCAAATTATTGTAATATCTGTGCATTTATACTAAATATGTTAATTTTGTACCATTAATGGAATGTTATTGCATTTGTTTATAGTAGTGTTTATAGTAATATAATTGCATTTATAGTAACAATTAAAGGGATAGTTCACCCAAAAATGAAAATTAGCTCATGATTTACTCTCCCTCAAGTCATCCTATAGGTGTGTGTGACATTCTTCTTTCAGACGAACACAATCAGAGTTGTCCAAAATGTCCTGGCTCTTCCGAGCTTTATAATGAGAGCGAATGGCTGTTTCTGTTTTGAAGTCCATAAAAGTGCATCTATCCATCATAAAAATGCATCCATTCATCATAAAAGTGCATCCTTTCATCATAAAAGTGCATCCATCCATCATAAAAGTGCATCTATCCATCATAAAAGTGCATCCATCCATCATAAAAGTGCATCTATCCATCATGAAAGTGCATCCATTCATCATAAAAGTGCATCCATCCATCATAAAAGTGCATCTATCCATCATAAAAGTGCATCCATCCATCATAAAAGTGCATCCATTCATCATAAAAGTGCATCTATCCATCATAAAAGTGCATCCATCCATCATAAAAGTGCATCCATCCATCATAAAAGTGCATCCATTCATCATAAAAGTGCATCCATTCATCCTAAAAGTGCATCCATCCATCATAAAAGTGCATCCATTCATCATAAAAGTGCATCTATCCTTCATAAAAGTGCATCCATCCATCATAAAAGTGCATCCATTCATCATAAAAGTGCATCTATCCATCATAAAAGTGCATCTATCCATCATAAAAGTGCATCCATTCATCATAAAAGTGCATCTATCCATCATAAAAGTGCCTCTATCCATCATAAAAGTGCATCCATCCATCATGAAAGTGCATCCATTCATCATAAAAGTGCATCCATCCATCATAAAAGTGCATCTGTCCATCATAAAAGTGCATCTATCCATCATAAAATGGCATCCATCCATCATAAAAGTGCATCCATTCATCATAAAAGTGCATCCATTCATCATAAAAGTGCATCTATCCATCATAAAAGTGCATCCGTCCATCATAAAAGTGCATCCATCCATTATAAAAGTGCATCTATCCATCATAAAAGTGCATCCGTCCATCATAAAAGTGCATCCATCCATTATAAAAGTGCATCTATCCATCATAAAAGTGCATCCGTCCATCATAAAAGTGCATCCATCCATTATAAAAGTGCATCTATCCATCATAAAAGTGCATCTATCCATCATAAAAGTGCATCCATCCATCATAAAAGTGCATCCATCCATCATAAAAGTGCATCTATCCATCATAAAAGTGCATCTATCCATCATAAAAGTGCATCCATTCATCATAAAAGTGCATCCATCCATCATAAAAGTGCATCCATCCATCATTAAAGTGCACCTATCCATCATAAAAGGGCATCCATCCATCATAAAAGTGCATCTATCCATTATAAAAGTGCATCTATCCATCATAAAAGTGCATCTATCCATTATAAAAGTGCATCTATCCATCATAAAAGTGCATCTGTCCATCATAAAAGTGCATCTATCCATCATAAAAGTGCATCCATCCATCATAAAAGTGCATCTATCCATCATAAAAGGGCATCTGTCCATCATAAAAGTGCATCCATCCATCATAAAAGGGCATCTATCCATCATAAAAGTGCATCTATCCATCATAAAAGTGCATCTATCCATCATAAAAGTGCATCCGTCCATCATAAAAGTGCATCTATCCATCATAAAAGTGCATCCATCCATCAAAAAAGTGCATCTATCCATCATAAAAGTGCATCTACACTCTAAAAAAAAGGCTCGTAATCATAGGGGAACCTTTTTTAGTGCTATATAGCACCAATTTTGGTGCTTCAGTGGTTCTTCAGCGGTTCTTCAGAGGTGCTATATAGCACCTTAGTCAAAGAACCGGTGAAGAACCTCTGAAGAACCGCTGAAGAACCTCTGAAGAACCGCTGAAGAACCACTGAAGAACCGCTGAAGAACCTCTGAAGAACCGCTGAAGAACCTCTGAAGAACCGCTGAAGAACCTCTGAAGAACCGCTGAAGAACCACTGAAGCACCAAAATTGGTGCTATATAGCACTAAAAAAGGTTCCCCTATGATTACTAGCCAAGAACCATTTTTGGTGCAATATAGAACCTTTTTTTTTTTTAGAGTGTATCCATCATAAAAGTTCATCTATCCATCATAAAAGTGCATCCGTCCATCATAAAAGTGCATCTATCCATCATAAAAGTGCATCCGTCCATCATAAAAGTTCATCTATCCATCATAAAAGTGCATCCATCCATCATAAAAGTGCATCTATCCATCATTAAAGTGCACCTATCCATCATAAAAGGGCATCCATCCATCATAAAAGTGCATCTATCCATCATAAAAGTGCATCTATCCATCATTAAAGTGCACCTATCCATCATAAAAGGGCATCCATCCATCATAAAAGTGCATCCATCCATCATAAAAGTGCATCTATCCATCATTAAAGTGCACCTATCCATCATAAAAGTTCATCTATCCATCATAAAAGTGCATCTATCCATCATTAAAGTGCACCTATCCATCATAAAAGTGCATCCGTCCATCATAAAAGTTCATCTATCCATCATAAAAGTGCATCCATCCATCATAAAAGTGCATCTATCCATCATTAAAGTGCACCTATCCATCATAAAAGGGCATCCATCCATCATAAAAGTGCATCTATCCATCATAAAAGTGCATCCATCCATCATAAAAGTGCATCTATCTATCATAAAAGGGCATCCATCCATCATAAAAGTGCATCTATCCATCATAAAAGTGCATCCATCCATCATAAAAGTGCATCTATCCGTCATAAAAGTGCATCCATCCATCATAAAAGTGCATCTATCCATCATAAAAGGGCATCCATCCATCATAAAAGGGCATCTATCCATCATAAAAGTGCATCTATCCATCATAAAAGTGCATCCATCCATCATAAAAGTGCATCTATCCATCATAAAAGTGCATCCATCCATCATAAAAGGGCATCTATCCATCATAAAAGTGCATCTATCCATCATAAAAGTGCATCTATCCATCATAAAAGTGCATCTATCCATCATAAAAGTGCATCCATCCATCATAAAAGTGCATCTATCCATCATAAAAGTGCATCTATCCATCATAAAAGTGCATCCATCCATCATAAAAGTGCATCTATCTATCATAAAAGTGCATCCATCCATCATAAAAGTGCGTCCATCCATCATAAAAGTGCATCTATCCATCATAAAAGTGCATCTATCCATCATAAAAGTGCATCCATCCATCATAAAAGTGCATCTATCTATCATAAAAGTGCATCCATCCATCATAAAAGGGCATCTATCCATCATAAAAGTGCATCTATCCATCATAAAAGTGCATCTATCCATCATAAAAGTGCATCTATCCATCATAAAAGTGCATCCATCCATCATAAAAGGGCATCTATCCATCATAAAAGTGCATCTATCCATCATAAAAGTGCATCTATCCATCATAAAAGTGCATCTATCCATCATAAAAGTGCATCCATCCATCATAAAAGTGCATCCGTCCATCATAAAAGTGCATCCATCATAAAAGGACATCTATCATATTCTCGAGAGAATGCGCGGACGACAGTTAGCGGAAGTTAGAGATTACAGTTTGTAAAGGTATGTTTCTTACACAAACGCATCACTTCGCTTCAGAAGGCCTTTATTAACCCCCTGGAGCCATGTGGGGCAGATATATGATGGATAGATGCACTTTTATGATGGATAGATGCACTTTTATGATGGATAGATGCACTTTTATGATGGATAGATGCACTTTTATGATGGATGGATGCACTTTTATGATGGATGGATGCACTTTTATGATGGATAGATGCACTTTTATGATGGATAGATGCACTTTTATAATGGATAGATGCGCTTTTATGATGGATGGATGCACTTTTATGATGGATAGATGCACTTTTATGGACTTCAAAACAGAAACAGTCATTCACTCTCATTATAAAGTTTGGAAGAGCTAGGACGTTATCAATATAACTCAGATTGTATTTGTCTGAAAGAAGAATGTAATATACACTTAGGATGACCTGAGGGTGAGTAAATTATGGGCTAATTTTCATTTTTGGGTGAACTATCCCTTTAAGTAAAAGTCATAAAATAAACACTTAAAATAAAAAACATACATTTAATTAAAGGAGATATATTTTAAGCTGGCTTAATTTTCCATTGTGGTACAAATGTCCCCTTTTCCATCAAAAACAAACTTTTATTTTGAATAAAAACATTCCATGCAGTGTATTCTCCGGTCCAGCAGAGGGCAGAGTTGTGCGGTGCTTTGGTTCCACACCATGTCAGTGTTTCTGTCACTCAAAAGAAGAAACATAGTGATTTTCCCCCAATTTTTTATTTACTTAATTATTCAAAACACACAATTGTATTTACCCATACTGGTCTTTTTAGTTCATTGATGTTCTGTAACAGTTATCACTCAGGTTTAGCCAACTTTAAAGGACACAACACATGAACTGTCACTGTACAGGCCTTCATAACCACTGAGATCAAGACTGGGAAACGAAAACAGTTGCGATGTATGAGGTATGCACCTTTTAATACCATTGTGGTATCTGAAATAATTTTTGACAAAATTTCTAAAAGTAAAACTGATGCAGCGCTCCATATGAATTCATTCTTTTGGTTTTCCCAAGAAAAAAAAAGGAAATTATGACATACAATCATTTCATAAATATGACTAGCATGGCATAATTTCGAACTTTTTTTTGCCATAAATACGAATTACCAAAGAATGATTTTTTTAATGTGGTACAAATGGGCTTCCATAACATAATTTTGGCTTTTCATCTCATAAATAAGATTTAGTGTGGAATCATTTTGACCTTTTTTTGTCATAATTACGACTTACCAAAGCATGTTTTTTTTTATTACTTGGCAGAAATATGTGCCAGAAATGTGGCATAACATAATGTCGGCTTTTTCATCTCATAAATATGACTTAGTATGGCATCATTTTGACCTTTTTTTGTCATAATTACGACTTACCAAAGCATGTTTTTTTTTATTACTTGGCAGAAATATGTGCCAGAAATGTGGCATAACATAATTTCGGCTTTTCATCTCATAAATATGACTTAGTATGGCATCATTTCGACTTTTTTGTCATAATTACAATTTACCAAAGCATGATTTTTTTTTTTTTTTTTTTTTATATATGGCGGAAATTGGGCTTCCATAACATAATTTCGGCTTTTCATCTCATAAATATGACTTAGTATGGCATCATTTCGACTTTTTTGTCATAATTACAATTTACCAAAGCATGATTTTTAAAAAAAAGAAATTATTATATGGCGGAAATTGGGCTTCCATAACATAATTTCGGCTTTTCATCTCTTAAATATGACTTAGTATGGCATCATTTCTTTCTTTGTTGTCATAATACGATTTACCAAAGCTTAATTTTATTATTGTATTATTATGTTGCGGAAATTGCGTTCCATAACTGAGCGAAAACATGTCTCGCGAACCTCCCGCCCAATTCCCATTTGAATTTCGCCCGCGAAATTTCGCCGAGCAACGGTAAATGCGACTGAACCATTATTCTCTCAGTCAAACCATTATCCTTGTTTGTTTCTTCTTTGCACTGAAGTTCCAGACGCTACATTTACGGGAACAAATATCAGGGCAGAAGAACACACGCGTGTACTTGTGTGAGTTGAGCATAGGCACTTTTTGGAGAATCGTGGAGATATTATATTTGATATGGGATCGACGTGTTCCTCAGGCATTCAATCTCAATACCCCGAGTCACACGAGGATGGTGTCAATCGAGACAAGATGGCGGATAATGAGAAGGAAACGGGGTTTTTGTATTTGCATAGCTCTCAACGTCTGTCCAGATGGATCTTCCAGAAACTACAGGTAAATAACTGAGAAATGAAACAACAAAACGCAAATGTTTAACAAAATGTGTTTCATACAATCCGGGTTGCCAAGTTCGTAGTTTTCCTGCAAAATTGGGCTACTTTTAAAATGTCGAGGGGAGTTTATATTCTACCAATGATAAAACTGTGCTAGATGTTAGGTTTTGTGAATGGTAAGGACCTTTTTATAGTGATTTTCACTGTATAGTCAAATATGTCTACAGGCCTATTTTAGGTGTGGGAGAGGCATATTTTGAGTTTTGCGCTATTGTTGATTGGCAATTGGGAAAGTTTTGTTAAGTAGACTTGGCAATGAATACAGGGATCATAATCTGGAACGATTTGAGGATGAATTAACCCTTTAAAGTACCTGGAAAAGGATTACATAAGATCAAACTGTTTCGGTTTGAAAGCCTTTCCGTAAATTGACTCAATCAGAGCTGTTCTGAAATAGTTACCATGGCAGTCGGCTAAAAAAAAATCCATATTATGCTTTGTGAGCGGTTTAAACGCTCAGCTGCACTCATCGCTCACAGCGTTTCTTTCCCAGTCTTGAGTCTTTACAGCGACTATCTCTCAAGCGTTCTTTCTCGTCTTTTGTTCTTCTCCTTATTGGAAATTGATTGTCTTCTACCATCACAAAGACACATGGTTCTGATTGATTCTCTGGTACCAGAGGAAGGAGGAGGATTCGCCCGCAGGGTCTCGGGTCTGAACACACAGGGAGGTTTGAAACAATAGATGTTGTTTATCCGAGAAAGAGGAACATCTGCATGTTGATCGACCACACATGTGAAATCATAGATAAAAGAGTGAATCTCACACCACCAATCCAGCTCATATTTCAACCAAAAATGCAGGAATTATTGTATAAAATGTTATTCATTTACTCTTCCCCCGCCATTAGGCATGAGCTTTTTTTCATTAAAATTATGCTTTTTTTTAATAAAACATGAATGCATGTTCAGATATTCATACAACAAAATATTCTGGAGTGCATTCAATTTTTTAATGGCAAGCACGCAACAAAAACAAAAAAAAGTGCTACCAGGGAAAGAGTTAAAGTAATCTAATTGAATGTGTTTTTGAATAATAATTTAACATTTGGAGTTAACGCAACAACAAAAAAATCAATCGTGTTCATAAAAGGCTCCATTTTCTTAGTGCAAAATATTTTTGGCTGAAATATGCCCCAGTGATATTCACCCAATAATTCTGTACCTAAAGAAACAATCAAAACCTTGATTTAACGTAATTGAAATTTCATTTATAGATGCGGGACATAAGGGAGATCACAATATTGTCAATAAATAAATAAATAAATAAATAAATTCTTGATTTCGACAGACCGCACTGGGCAAATCCCGGTTCCTCCAGCCTCTCCCTGACCGTGACGTACAAGTCGTCCTGTCTCTGAACAGTGAGATTAATATCCATGCATAAAAGAATAACCAGCGTTTCTCAAACGACAGAAGAGCTGGTTTTCATTATCTTTTTTTTTTTCTTTTCTTTTTTCAATATCAGGATCACTTGAACACGCACAACAAACACTAATAATTCAACTGAAATGCATTTTCTTAGGACAGAAACATGGGTCAATAAATGAAATTAAGAGAGAGAAAGAAAATGAACTTTAAAATAAATAAATAAACGTACGCAGCGATTCGCCCCATGATATAACTTTGGTCTCTAAAGCTCATTTTGGTGTTTCTCATAATTGATAGGATCTAACTACTACACAAGCTTTGGATAATTTCAAGCAATCGTGGTCAAAAGTTGCTCTGATGCACTTCAGTAATCCTCAACTTTTAGAAATAAAAAGGTTCATTTTTTTTGAGGGAGCATGCCAAAATAAAGAGGAAAATTACTCAACTCAACAAGACAGTACAGAACAGTAAAAAGCTTCAAGTCACAATATTTCCAAAACTATTATTTTAGCAGTATTATCTTCTACTATCATCGTTATTGTTTCATCAGATTACCTTTACATTACAAGTATTTGAGGTATATCAGAATTCTCATTGTCAACACGTGCCTGCCAGCGTGAAATGACATGATTGGTCGAATGTCTGTGAGCGTGACCGATGGAGACGTATGATTGGACGACCACTGACAGTGCAGGTATACCTCAGTTTTACACAATTATCACAAACACACACTTCCAGAAATACTGTAAATTACACAAAAATAGCTCTGTCGGAAGTGTGTGTGTGAATCCAGAGGCATTGCCACGCGTCGGGAGCTGGGATTACAGAAATATCACACTCCTGCACACTTCATAGAGAAATAAATACACATAAATAAATAAATAAATAAATAAATAAATAAATAAATAAATAAATGCAGCAAATAGAAAAACAACTACTTCCATAAAAAAACAAAGTGCTTTATCAGAATGGAAATTCCTTTTTTATGCTATGCAAAATATATGCAGGTATGTTTTTTAAAAATGTGTGTGTGTGTGTGTGTGCGCGAGTGTGTCCAGAGCAAATCCACCCGTGGTTGAAGGAAAAAGGCACTCAACTTGTCCTGCATAGTTGCCACTTCCTTCACCGTGGCATAATGCAGTCTGACTACTCTGTGTGTGTGTGTGTGTGTGTGTGTGTGTGTGTGCTCAGCTTAGTTTGGGGACAAATCGAGCCAACGGAACGTTCTGACAAGGTTCTCTTAATGTTATGAACAAACGTTCTTACAGTAACATTAATAGAATGCATCTGATCTTTAATTCCCTCGGGACATTTCGACCCGAAACTCATTATTCATAGTTTGTCGGAGGGACTTTAGGACTTTTGTCGCACTTGAACCACAAATACTCACAAAAAAAAAATCGACTGGATTCGAGGAGTTTTGTGGTTGAAATCGTGAGTTTTCGATTATAACGTCCCCTTTTAGATCAGCTACTCAAATGTTTGTGTGTTTAAGAGAATGTGTTGCTACACTGAATCACACTGGTGTGTGTGTGTGTGTGTGTGTGTGTGTGTGTGTGTGTGTGTGTGTGTGTGTGCTCAGCTTAGTTTGGGGACAAATCGAGCGAACGGAACGTTCTGACAAGGTTCTCTTAATGTTATGAACAAACGTTCTTCCAGTAACATTAATAGAATGCATCTGATCTTTAATTCCCTCGGGACATTTTGACCCGAAACTCATATTTTAAAAATGTAATGTTTGTCGGAGGGACTTTTGTCGCACTTGAACCACGAATAACTCACAGAAAAATTGACTGGATTCGAGGAGTTTTGTGGTTGAAATTTAAAAAAAGTAACACAATCTTCCCTCACGGGTCAGATTGACCCCCTTAGGAATGAATGGAACGAGACCGTTTTTCCCACAAGAGGTCGACAAAGACACCAAAATACCCAGTGTGAGATATTTTGAGCTGATCGGAGCTGTTGAAAGAGTGTGAAAAATTTGCTTAAATTATATTATTGATCAAATGTAGTAATTTAGAGGTAACATAAAAAAACATCTAAAATTGCATTAAAAAAAAAGAAAGTCTAATTTTAGGGTTTCGGGTCATTTTTATCCAAAACATTTTAGTTTGCCGTCTTTTTAAATGTTACTCTTTGTTTTCGAATGTTCACAAGTAACACGTTTTCAAAATGGACCGTTCCCTTGACTGGATGTTTTGAACATTGTGAGAACGTTCCGAAAAAACGCTTTCATAACGTTTCAAACAAAAATGTGTTTTGTTAGCTTGGAAATCGTGAGTTTTCGATTATAACGTCCCCTTTTAGATCAGCTACTCAAATGTTTGTATGTTTAAGAGAATGTGTTGCTACACTGAATCACACTGGTGTGTGTGTGTGTGTGTGTGTGTGTGTGTGTGTGTGTGTGTGTGTGTGTGTGTGTGTGTGTGTGTGTGTGTGTGTGTGTGTGTGTGTGTGTGCTCAGCTTAGTTTGGGGACAAATCGAGCGATCGGAACGTTCTGACAAGGTTCTCTTAATGTTATGAACAAACTTTCTTCCAGTAACATTAATAGAATGCATCTGATCTTTAATTCCCTCGGGACATTTTGACCTGAAACTCATATTTAAAAAATGTAACGTTTGTCGGAGTGACTTTAGGACTTTTGTCGCACTTTAACCACGAATAACTCACAAAAAAATTGACTGGATTCGAGGAGTTTTGTGGTTGAAATTTAAAAAAGTAACACAATCTTCCCTCACCAAAATACCCAGTGTGAGATATTTTGAGCTGATCGGAGCTGTTGAGAAAATGTGAAAAATGTGCTTAAATTATATTATTGATCAAATCTAGTAATTGAGAGGTAAAATAAAAAAAAATCTAAAATTGCATGAATTTTTTTTTATCCAAAACATTTTAGTTTGCCGTCTTATTAAATGTTACTCTTTGTTTTCGAATGTTCACAAGTAACACGTTTTCAAAATGGACCGTTCCTTGACTGGATGTTTTGAACGTTGCAAGAACGTTCCGAAAAAACGCTTTCATAACGTTTCAAACAAAAATGTTTTTTGTTATCTTGGAAATCGTGAGTTTGCGATTTAAAACGTCCCCTTTTAGATCAGCTACTCAAATGTTTGTGTGTTTAAGAGAATGTGTTGCTACACTGAATCACGTGTGTGTGTGTGTGTGTGTGTGTGTGTGTGTGTGTGTGTGTGTGTGTGTGTGTGTGTGTGTGTGTGTGTGTGTGTGTGTGTGTGTGTGTGTGTGTGTGTGATGATGATGATGGGTGAACTGGCAGGCTGAAGAAGAATCTTTGGTATCAGTGGCTGTATCACACACACCACTGTGTTTCTGTGAGGTAGCCACATTGATTCTCACTACAAACGAGGTGTGTGTGTGTTCGCTTTTCACATTTTTGCTTCACATCAGAGTTTGTTTAGAAAAGAAAACTCGCTCTTCACCTGGTCACGACTCTGAAATGGTCAATGCTTTCTTCTAAAATGCTACAGACATCTGCTGTCTTGCCTGTCTGGACAGAGAGACAGGAAGTAAGCAAAGGATGAAGCCGATCGAGAAGGGCCTTTTGCCTTTTGAAAGAAACAACAAAGAGCCGCTCCGAGAGTCCAAGAGTCCATCTCTCCGCAAATGTTCCTTATGCACAACAATCCCTTGTTTCTTGTCGTTTCGTTCACAAGGTGCTTCTTTACACATAGTTTATGCACAACAAGAGTCCAGACGTTTAATACAAACTTTGTGTAACTTTTTACCCGCATCGTTATAGAGAGAGAGAGAGAGAAGAAAGACAAGGATTAGAGGAATATTTACAGAGTCGTTTTCAGTACGTTTTGGTAAATGCATCGATTTGGTTTCCAAAACTACGGCACCCAGGATGAGTGTTTTTCGGCCCCTGTGGGAGTCGTGTGATTTGTCGGATCCTCTGGTACCGACCCGGAAGTCAAACATCCTCTATGATTATCGTTAAGGCATCTGTCGTTGGCACTCAATTATCATACAGTGACATTTTACCTTTAGGTTTGGCCATTGGAAGCTGCGGGTCTCCACAAACAGGAGAAAAATAATCGCACAGCTTTTACTCTCCGCTCGATTGCTGATTGTTTCATCTTTGGTGACGGGAAATATCTTTGGATGCGAGAAATAAAGGCATGAAATATAAGTGGTCTATGGGTGATCTGACGGATTCATGCTGCCTTCAAGACCCGCTGGGATGTTTTAAGTGGGAATGAATTGCAGTTAGTGGTGTTTGAGAGAGATGGGGAAATGCTAGAACTCACAGACGCTTGTTTCCACCATTAAAATAAAACATTTTAAACATATTTGTGACTTTTACAATTGCAAGTTGATGTCAGAATTGTGATATAAAGTCAGAATTGAGAGATATAGTCAGAATTGTGAGTCAGAATTGTGATATAAACTCATAATTGTGTAATGTAAACTCATAATTGTGTGCTATAAACTCATAATTGTGTGCTATAAACTCATAATTGTGTGCTATAAACTCATAATTGCATGATATAAACTCATAATTGTGTGATATAAACTCATAATTGTGTGATATAAACTCATAATTGTGTGATATAAACTCATAATTGTGTGATATAAACTCATAATTGTGTGATATAAACTCATAATTGTGTGATACAAACTCATAATTGTGTGATTAAACTCATTATTGTGATATAAACTCATAATTGTGTGATTTTAAACTCATTGTCATATAAAGTCATAATTGTGTGATATAAACTAACAATTGTGTGATATAAACTCATAATTGTGTGATACAAACTCATAATTGTGTGATATAAACTCATAATTGTGTGATATGAACTCATAATTGTGTGATATGAACTCATAATTGTGTGATATGAACTCATAATTGTGTGATATGAACTCATAATATGAACTCATAATTGTGTGATATAAAGTCAGAATTGTGACATAAACTCACAATTGTGTGATTTAAACAAATAATTGTGTGATATAAACTCGGAATTGTGTGATATAAACTCATAATTGTGTGATATAAACTCATAATTGTGTGATATAAACTCGGAATTGTGTGCTATAAACTCATAATTGTGATATAAACTCATAATTACGTGATATAAACTCTTAATTGTGTGATATAAACTCATAATTGTGTGATATAAACTCATAATTGTGTGATATAAACTCATAATTGTGTGATATAAACTCATAATTGTGTGATATAAACTCATAATTGTGTGATACAAACTCATAATTGTGTGATATAAACTCATAATTGTGTGATACAAACTCATAATTGTGTGATATAAACTCATAATTGTGTGATATAAACTCATAATTGTGTGATACAAACTCATAATTGTGTGATACAAACTCATAATTGTGTGATTAAACTCATTATTGTGATATAAACTCATAATTGTGTGATTTTAAACTCATTGTCATATAAAGTCATAATTGTGTGATATAAACTAACAATTGTGTGATATAAACTCATAATTGTGTGATACAAACTCATAATTGTGTGCTATAAACTCATAATTGTGTGATATGAACTCATAATTGTGTGATATGAACTCATAATTGTGTGATATGAACTCATAATTGTGTGATATGAACTCATAATTGTGTGATATGAACTCATAATATGAACTCATAATTGTGTGATATAAAGTCAGAATTGTGACATAAACTCACAATTGTGTGATTTAAACAAATAATTGTGTGATATAAACTCGGAATTGTGTGATATAAACTCATAATTGTGTGATATAAACTCATAATTGTGTGATATAAACTCGGAATTGTGTGATATAAAGTCAGAATGACCTTTTTTTTATTCTGTGGTGGAACAAGCTCCCATAATAACTCTTATTTGATGTGATGCAAGCTAATTGTTGTTAGCTAAACAAAATATGTAATTTCAGCCTGTCGCCAGATTCCTCATTTTCGTTTAGTTTAACTTTAGAGGAACCAGAACCGCTCAGATAAAGGTAAGCGCGGGCTTGAAGGCAGCACGGCGTCCGAAGCCTCTGCTGTCCCGCAGAACCAGAGGAGCGTGTGGGTTCTCCAGGAGGTGGAGCAGAACCAGAGGAGCGTGTGGGTTCTCCAGGAGGTGGAGCAGAACCAGAGGAGCGTGTGGGTTCTCCAGGAGGTGGAGCAGAACCAGAGGAGCGTGTGGGTTCTCCAGGAGGTGGAGCAGAACCAGAGGAGCGTGTGGGTTCTCCAGGAGGTGGAGCAGAACCAGAGGAGCGTGTGGGTTCTCCAGGAGGTGGAGCAGAACCAGAGGAGCGTGTGGGTTCTCCAGGAGGTGGAGCAGAACCAGAGGAGCGTGTGGGTTCTCCAGGAGGTGGCGCAGAACCAGAGGAGCGTGTGGGTTCTCCAGGAGGTGGAGCAGAACCAGAGGAGCGTGTGGGTTCTCCAGGAGGTGGCGCAGAACCAGAGGAGCGTGTGGGTTCTCCAGGAGGTGGAGCAGAACCAGAGGAGCGTGTGGGTTCTCCAGGAGGTGGAGCAGAACCAGAGGAGCGTGTGGGTTCTCCAGGAGGTGGAGCAGAACCAGAGGAGCGTGTGGGTTCTCCAGGAGGTGGAGCAGAACCAGAGGAGCGTGTGGGTTCTCCAGGAGGTGGAGCAGAACCAGAGGAGCGTGTGGGTTCTCCAGGAGGTGGAGCAGAACCAGAGGAGCGTGTGGGTTCTCCAGGAGGTGGAGCAGAACCAGAGGAGCGTGTGGGTTCTCCAGGAGGTGGCGCCGTCGCTCTGTGCCGATGGACCGCTCCGCAAGACCCCTACGGTAAAATGATTCTTTAGGGGAACATACAGAGGGCTGATTGATTCTTTGCATCCCTTTATCATTGTGCTGAAGCAAGAACAAGGCGCCACGCTGGCAGTGAGAACAGGGAGGTGTGTGTGTGTGAGGAAGCGGTCAATCTGTGTGTTGGGTTGTGTGCTAAAATACGCATCTGTTCCTTCTTTCCACTGCTCTATGAGAGAGAGAAAATTCCGTATAGCTTCGCTAATCCAGAGACTGAGATGAGAGATGTTTAGCTCAAATATCAAGCACAGGTGAGGGGGTCCAAAAATATCCATGAGAGGGAAATAAACCATTAAAAGCGTGAAATGCGTTCGGTGTGAGGGAGCTCATCCGCATCCGCCGTGCCCGGTTGAGGTTTGTGAGGTTTGATGGGCACCGTAGATCATCATCATCTGTTGCTGCGGCACATCTGGCACCGGTCGGTCCGGCGCGCGTCCTCCAGCGCCGCCCGCGTCCGGCGCGCTCACGCTTTGGAGAAAGTGGTGGCCGAGGTGCCGGGCTGGCCGGGGCTGGGCGCGTGCTCGTCCTGCCAGCGGTCCACGCAGCGCCGCCGGGCGTTCATGAAGAAGTTGCTGACGGTGGACAGCTCCAGGCCCAGCTGCTGCGAGATGGTGATCTGCATCTCTTTGCTGGGCCGCTTGTTCTCCTTGAAGATGGCGATGAGCGTCCGGCGCTGCAGGTCTGTGAACACCAGCCGCTGCTTCTTGGGGACCATGTTTCTGTCTTTGTGCTGCTCCTGTTCCTTTCTCTTGCAGGCTGCCATGAGGAGACACAGAGAGAGAGGCGAGTGAAAATACCAGAAGATCCAGAGGAAGCGGACATTATCAGATTCAAACTCATGATTGTGTGATATATGCTAATAATTGAGTGATATAAGCTCATAATTGTGTGATAGAAACTCATAATTGTGTGATAGAAACTCATAATTGTGTGAAACTCATAATTGTGTAAAACTCATAATTGTGATGTAAACTCATAATTGTGTGATAGAAACTCATAATTGTGTGAAACTCATAATTGCGAGATGTAAACTCATAATTGTGTGATGTAAACTCATAATTGTGTGATGTAAACTCATAATTGTGTGATGTAAACTCATAATTGCGAGATGTAAACTCATAATTGTGTGATGTAAACTCATAATTGCGAGATGTAAACTCATAATTGTGTGATGTAAACTCATAATTGTGTGATGTAAACTCATAATTGTGTGATGTAAACTCATAATTGTGTGATGTAAACTCATAATTGTGTGATGTAAACTCATAATTGTGTGATAGAAACTCATAATTGTGTGAAACTCATAATTGTGTAAAACTCATAATTGTGATGTAAACTCATAATTGTGTGATAGAAACTCATAATTGTGTGAAACTCATAATTGCGAGATGTAAACTCATAATTGTGTGATGTAAACTCATAATTGTGTGATGTAAACTCATAATTGTGTGATGTAAACTCATAATTGTGTGATGTAAACTCATAATTGCGAGATGTAAACTCATAATTGTGTGATGTAAACTCATAATTGCGAGATGTAAACTCATAATTGTGTGATGTAAACTCATAATTGTGTGATGTAAACTCATAATTGTGTGATGTAAACTCATAATTGTGTGATGTAAACTCATAATTGCGAGATGTAAACTCATAATTGTGTGATGTAAACTCATAATTGTGTGATGTAAACTCATAATTGCGAGATGTAAACTCATAATTGTGTGATGTAAACTCATAATTGTGTGATGTAAACTCATAATTGTGTGATGTAAACTCATAATTGTGTGATGTAAACTCATAATTGTGTGATGTAAACTCATAATTGTGTGATGTAAACTCATAATTGTGTGATGTAAACTCATAATTGTGTGATGTAAACTCATAATTGTGTGATGTAAACTCATAATTGCGAGATGTAAACTCATAATTGTGTGATGTAAACTCATAATTGTGTGATGTAAACTCATAATTGCGAGATGTAAACTCATAATTGTGTGATGTAAACTCATAATTGTGTGATGTAAACTCATAATTGTGTGATGTAAACTCATAATTGTGTGATGTAAACTCATAATTGTGTGATGTAAACTCATAATTGTGTGATGTAAACTCATAATTGTGTGATGTAAACTCATAATTGCGAGATGTAAACTCATAATTGTGTGATGTAAACTCATAATTGCGAGATGTAAACTCATAATTGCGAGATGTAAACTCATAATTGTGTGATGTAAACTCATAATTGTGTGATGTAAACTCATAATTGTGTGATGTAAACTCATAATTGTGATGTAAACTCATAATTGTGTGATGTAAACTCATAATTGTGTGATGTAAACTCATAATTGTGTGATGTAAACTCATAATTGTGTGATGTAAACTCATAATTGTGTGAAACTCATAATTGCGAGATATAAACTCATAATTGTGTGATGTGAACTCATAATTGCGAGATATGAACTCATAATTGCGAGATAGAAACTCATAATTGTGTGATATAAACTCATAATTGTGCAAAACTCATAATTGCGAGATGTAAACTCATAATTGTGTGATGTAAACTCATAATTGTGTGATGTAAACTCATAATTGTTTGATGTAAACTCATAATTGTGCAAAACTCATAATTGCGAGATGTAAACTCATAATTGTGTGATGTAAACTCATAATTGTGTGATGTAAACTCATAATTGTGTGATGTAAACTCATAATTGCGTGATGTAAACTCATAATTGCGTGATGTAAACTCATAATTGTGTGATGTAAACTCATAATTGCGTGATGTAAACTCATAATTGTGTGATGTAAACTCATAATTGTGATATAAACTAGGGCTGTCAAAAGATTAATCACGATTAATCGCATCCAAAATAAAAGATTTTGTTTACATAATATGTGTGTGTACTCTGTATAATTATTATTTATATGTAAATACACACACATTCAACTATATATTTAAGAAATATTTGCATGTATATACTGCATTTCGTTGCCTTGTACTTGTACTTGTGTAATGACAATAAAGTTGAATCTAATCTAATCTAATCTGTGTACATTTATATAATCTAATATGTATAAATATAAATGTTTTATATATAAAAATAATATTTTTTTTCTGAAATATATACATGCTTGTGTGTGTATTTATATATAAATAATAATTAACAGAGTACACACTCATATATTATGTAAACACAAACTTTTATTTTGGATGCGATTAATCGCGATTTATCTTTTGACAGCCCTAATATAAACTTATAATTGTGTGATATAAACTCATAATTGCGTGATATAAACTCATAATAATAATAATTATTATTATTATTAATTATAATTACTCCCATTATCAGATATAAACTCATGCAACCAGTATAAAACAAACAGGGGAGTCATTCAGTGAAAGGAGGTTTTGCTTATTAACTTATTTGATCAAACAAAGGAGTATATGCATGTAGCTAAAGCCAGAGAAAATCTGTTTGAAAATATTTAATATCATAATAGTGTAATCAGTTTGGCTTTCCTGTTCACACGATATCAATTTATAGCTAAACACTGATATATTAAAGAACAGGCTTTGTGAGCTTCGCTTACTCTTTCACATCAGTTACCTCAAAAACACTTTATCTGCCACTCAACATAATCCAGAGGATATCTATTATAATATATAATATAGTATTATGGTTGGGCTAACGGCGAACATTCACATAACTTACTCGAATGTTTTTAAAAGGTCATTAGGACAAAACCGTCTTAAAATGGTGTATAAAAGAGTCTTTGGGGTCGTTTTTAAAGTATTTTGGTAGTTTTTGTGTTACACAGATCCTGGGTCAGACGTTACAACCCAGTGATTGAGTAGTTTTTGTGTTACACAGATCCTGGGTCAGACGTTACAACCCAGTGTTTGAGTAGTTTTTGTGTTACACAGATCCTGGGTCAGGCGTAACAACCCAGGGTTTGAGTAGTTTTTGTGTTACACAGATCCTGAGTCAGACGTAACAACCCAGTGTTTGGGTAGTTTTTGTGTTACACAGATCCTGGGTCAGACGTAACAACCCAGTGTTTGAGTAGTTTTTGTGTTACACAGATCCTGAGTCAGACGTTACAACCCAGCGTTTGAGTAGTTTTTGTGTTACACAGATCCTGAGTCAGACGTTACAACCCAGCGTTTGAGTAGTTTTTGTGTTACACAGATCCTGGGTCAGACGTTACAACCCAGTGTTTGGGTAGTTTTTGTGTTACACAGATCCTGGGTCAGACGTAACAACCCAGTGTTTGAGTAGTTTTTGTGTTACACAGATCCTGAGTCAGACGTAACAACCCAGTGTTTGGGTAGTTTTTGTGTTACACAGATCCTGGGTCAGACGTAACAACCCAGTGTTTGAGTAGTTTTTGTGTTACACAGATCCTGAGTCAGACGTTACAACCCAGCGTTTGAGTAGTTTTTGTGTTACACAGATCCTGGGTCAGACGTTACAACCCAGCGTTTGAGTAGTTTTTGTGTTACACAGATCCTGGGTCAGACGTTACAACCCAGCGTTTGAGTAGTTTTTGTGTTACACAGATCCTGAGTCAGACGTTACAACCCAGCGTTTGAGTAGTTTTTGTGTTACACAGATCCTGGGTCAGACGTTACAACCCAGCGTTTGAGTAGTTTTTGTGTTACACAGATCCTGGGTCAGACGTTACAACCCAGTGTTTGGGTAATTTTTGTGTTACACAGATCCTGGGTCAGACGTTACAACCCAGTGTTTGGGTAGTTTTTGTGTTACACAGATCCTGAGTCAGACGTAACAACCCAGTGTTTGGGTAGTTTTTGTGTTACACAGATCCTGGGTCAGACGTTACAACCCAGTGTTTGAGTAGTTTTTGTGTTACACAGATCCTGGGTCAGACGTTACAACCCAGTGTTTGGGTAGTTTTTGTGTTACACAGATCCTGGGTCAGACGTTACAACCCAGTGTTTGGGTAGTTTTTGTGTTACACAGATCCTGGGTCAGACGTTACAACCCAGTGTTTGGGTAGTTTTTGTGTTACACAGATCCTGGGTCAGACGTAACAACCCAGTGTTTGGGTAGTTTTTGTGTTACACAGATCCTGAGTCAGATGTTACAACCCAGTGTTTGAGTAGTTTTTGTGTTACACAGATCCTGGGTCAGACGTAACAACCCAGTGTTTGAGTAGTTTTTGTGTTACACAGATCCTGGGTCAGACGTTACAACCCAGTGTTTGGGTAGTTTTTGTGTTACACAGATCCTGGGTCAGACGTTACAACCCAGTGTTTGGGTAGTTTTTGTGTTACACAGATCCTGGGTCAGACGTAACAACCCAGTGTTTGGGTAGTTTTTGTGTTACACAGATCCTGAGTCAGACGTTACAACCCAGTGTTTGGGTAGTTTTTGTGTTACACAGATCCTGGGTCAGACGTAACAACCCAGTGTTTGAGTAGTTTTTGTGTTACACAGATCCTGGGTCAGACGTAACAACCCAGTGTTTGAGTAGTTTTTGTGTTACACAGATCCTGGGTCAAACGTAACAACCCAGTGTTTGAGTAGTTTTTGTGTTACACAGATCCTGGGTCAGACGTAACAACCCAGTGTTTGAGTAGTTTTTGTGTTACACAGATCCTGGGTCAGACGTAACAACCCAGCTTTTGAGTAGTTTTTGTGTTACACAGATCCTGGGTCAAACGTAACAACCCAGTGTTTGAGTAGTTTTTGTGTTACACAGATCCTGGGTCAAACATAACAACCCAGTGTTTGAGTAGTTTTTGTGTTACACAGATCCTGGGTCAGACGTAACAACCCAGTGTTTGAGTAGTTTTTGTGTTACACAGATCCTGGGTCAAACGTAACAACCCAGTGTTTGAGTAGTTTTTGTGTTACACAGATCCTGGGTCAGACGTAACAACCCAGTGTTTGAGTAGTTTTTGTGTAACCCAAATCCTGGGTCAAACGTTACAACCCAGTGTTTGAGTAGTTTTTGTGTTACACAGATCCTGGGTCAGACGTAACAACCCAGTGTTTGAGTAGTTTTTGTGTTACACAGATCCTGGGTCAAACGTAACAACCCAGTGTTTGAGTAGTTTTTGTGTTACACAGATCCTGGGTCAGACGTAACAACCCAGTGTTTGAGTAGTTTTTGTGTAACCCAAATCCTGGGTCAAACGTTACAACCCAGTGTTTGAGTAGTTTTTGTGTTACACAGATCCTGGGTCAGACGTTACAACCCAGTGTTTGAGTAGTGTTTGTGTAACCCAAATCCTGGGTCAGACGTTACAACCCAGCGTTTGAGTAGTTTTTGTGTTACACAGATCCTGGGTCAAACGTTACAACCCAGTGTTTGAGTAGTTTTTGTGTTACACAGATCCTGGGTCAGACGTTACAACCCAGTGTTTGAGTAGTTTTTGTGTAACCCAAATCCTGGGTCAGACGTAACAACCCAGGGTTTGAGTAGTTTTTGTGTTACACAGATCCTGGGTCAGACGTAACAACCCAGTGTTTGGGTAGTTTTTGTGTTACACAGATCCTGGGTCAGATGTAACAACCCAGTGTTTGGGTAGTTTTTGTGTTACACAGATCCTGGGTCAGACGTAACAACCCAGTGTTTGAGTAGTTTTTGTGTTACACAGATCCTGGGTCAAACGTAACAACCCAGTGTTTGAGTAGTTTTTGTGTTACACAGATCCTGGGTCAGACGTAACAACCCAGTGTTTGAGTAGTTTTTGTGTTACACAGATCCTGAGTCAGACGTAACAACCCAGTGTTTGAGTAGTTTTTGTGTTACACAGATCCTGGGTCAGACGTAACAACCCAGCTTTTGAGTAGTTTTTGTGTTACACAGATCCTGGGTCAGACGTAACAACCCAGTGTTTGAGTAGTGTTTGTGTTACACAGATCCTGGGTCAGACGTAACAACCCAGTGTTTGAGTAGTTTTTGTGTAACCCAGATCCTGGGTCAGATGTAACAACCCAGTGTTTGAGTAGTTTTTGTGTTACCCAGATCCTGGGTCAGACGTAACAACCCAGTGTTTGGGTAGTTTTTGTGTTACACAGATCCTGGGTCAGATGTAACAACCCAGTGTTTGAGTAGTTTTTGTGTTACACAGATCCTGAGTCAGACGTAACAACCCAGCTTTTGAGTAGTTTTTGTGTTACACAGATCCTGGGTCAGACGTAACAACCCAGCTTTTGAGTAGTTTTTGTGTTACACAGATCCTGGGTCAGACGTAACAACCCAGTGTTTGAGTAGTTTTTGTGTTACACAGATCCTGGGTCAGACGTAACAACCCAGCTTTTGAGTAGTTTTTGTGTTACACAGATCCTGGGTCAGACGTAACAACCCAGTGTTTGAGTAGTGTTTGTGTTACACAGATCCTGGGTCAGACGTAACAACCCAGTGTTTGAGTAGTTTTTGTGTTACACAGATCCTGAGTCAGACGTAACAACCCAGTGTTTGAGTAGTTTTTGTGTTACACAGATCCTGGGTCAGACGTAACAACCCAGTGTTTGAGTAGTGTTTGTGTTACACAGATCCTGAGTCAGACGTAACAACCCAGTGTTTGAGTAGTTTTTGTGTTACACAGATCCTGAGTCAGACGTAACAACCCAGTGTTTGAGTAGTGTTTGTGTTACACAGATCCTGGGTCAGACGTAACAACCCAGTGTTTGAGTAGTTTTTGTGTTACACAGATCCTGGGTCAGACGTAACAACCCAGTGTTTGAGTAGTTTTTGTGTTACACAGATCCTGGGTCAGACGTAACAACCCAGTGTTTGGGTAGTTTTTGTGTTACACAGATCCTGGGTCAGATGTAACAACCCAGTGTTTGAGTAGTTTTTGTGTTACACAGATCCTGGGTCAGACGTAACAACCCAGTGTTTGAGTAGGTTTTGTGTTACACAGATCCTGAGTCAGATGTAACAACCCAGTGTTTGAGTAGGTTTTGTGTTACACAGATCCTGAGTCAGATGTAACAACCCAGTGTTTGAGTTATGTATCACAGGCTTTTTGCAATCTCTTCAGGAGAGAGCAGTGCAGCTCCATCAAATTGGTACATAAAATACAGGTTTGTGTACATTTTATTCATCCATAAATTCGTTATTGTCCTGTATATCATTTAATTTTAGACAAAGCCACATACAGCGATACGACGGGAGTCATCCGCTGAACACTACGGCGGAAACGGGACAGCACGATTACACTTCAATGACTTCTAATTAAACAATTAAACAAGCTTACATTTTGGCAATATGTATTAAAAACTATATAACGTATGCTATACTGTAAAATATGATCAAAGATATAATAATTGTCATACAAGCCAGTGGTTGTGTTGAGTTTTTTTCTTTTTTTATTAGAGGATTTAAATTAATCCTTAGACATTAAGTCATGTATGAAGTTAAAAAAAAATAGTATTATAGGTCAAATGAATCAACTATATTGGGTTTAATAAACAATTAATATTTACCCAGCCCTTGGGTTGTTTTTAACCCAGTGTTTTTAGAGAGGAACGTTCTTATAACTAATATTTGATATGCATTCTTGTAATGTTGAGAGGAAATTCTTCTGATACAAAAAATAAAAATACAACATTTCAGAGAGCGATGCCTAAATTACTGCATTAAATGCTACATGTTAAGCATGTATATGTATGTGTACTTGACCAATAAATTTGTACTAGGGAAGCACAAACAATATATTCCGTGTGTGTGTGTGTGTGTGTGTGTGTGTGTATCCTTCGGGACTCATGTTTGAAAACCCTCAGGCAAAATGCACTCAGTGTGGAGTCCAGCGGAGGATTTATATTCATGTGTTAGTGTTCACCGCTGACTCTATAAAACACGGGCCGATCCGCCCCAGCCCCGCTACAGAGCCAGCAGCTTCCGCTTTAGCATCGGCTGTGCAACAAAATCATTACAAATCCATGACACTGTTTAACAGTCCTCGCTGTTATCATTCATTAAAACAAACATAATCGTCTTCTAATGCACTGAACATCGCTCTCCGTTTCTTGCTGTATAATTCTGCGATTCCTTCTCTTGCTCGCGTCTATATTTCTCTCTCTCTCACACACACACACACACACACACACTCGCGGCGAGGGTTCCCCCGGTGAGATTGTGCTGAGGAGGCTGATGCCAGGCTGAGCACTGTATGTCTAATTACAGAGAGCCATGAGCCAATCGATCTACCCTACACAGTCAAATCTGTTTACTGCTGCCGTCTAAAGCTGCAGCTCTCTCATCCATCATATTCATATGCCACCGCACACACACACACACACACACACACACACACACACACACAGCACCAATACAACACACAAACATGCAGAATCACTCAAAAACTGTACAGCAGGTCATATGTACATCTGTCTGTCATTCTGCCATCTGTCTGGTTGTCTGTCGTTTGGTCAATTTGGTCTGTTGTTTGGTTAGTTTGTCTGTCTGTCGTTTGGTCAGTTAGTCTTTCGGTTTGTCTGTCTGTCTGTCGTTTGGTCAGTCTGTCGTTTGGTCAGTTTGTCTGTCTGTCGGTTGGTCAGTTTGTCTATCTGTCATTTGGTCAGTTTGTCTGTCTGTCGTTTGGTCAGTTAGTCTGTCTGTCGTTTGGTCAGTTAGTCTGTCAGTTTGTCTGTCTGTCTGTCGTTTGGTCAGTCTGTCGTTCGGTCAGTTTGTCTGTCTGTCGTTTGGTCAGTTTGTCTGTCTGTCGGTTGGTCAGTTTGTCTGTCTGTCGGTTGGTCAGTTTGTCTATCTGTCATTTGGTCAGTTTGTCTGTCTGTCGTTTGGTCAGTTTGTCTGTCTGTCGTTTGGTCAGTTTGTCTGTCTGTCATTTGGTAATTTTGTCTGTCTGTCGTTTGGTCAGTTTGTCTGTCCCTTGGTTGGCCAGTTTTTCTGTCGACTATCTGTCTGTCGTTTGGTCAGTTTGTCTGTCTGTCATTTGGTAATTTTGTCTGTCTGTTGTTTGGTCAGTTTGTCTGTCTGTCGTTTGGTCAGTTTGTCTGCCTGTCGTTTGGTCAGTTTGTCTGTCTGTCATTTGGTCATTTTGTCTGTCTGTCGTTTGGTCAGTTTGTCTGTCTGTCATTTGGTCATTTTGTCAGTCTGTCGGTTGGTCAGTTTGTCTGTCTGTCGGTTGGTCAGTTTGTCTGTCTGTCGTTTGGTCAGTTTGTCTGTCTGTTGGTTGGTCAGTTTGTCTGTCTCTTGGTTGGTCAGTTTGTCTGTCTCTTGGTTGGTCAGTTTGTCTGTCCGTCGTTTGGTAATTTTGTCTGTCTGTCTCTTGGTTGGTCAGTTTGTCTGTCTGTCGTTTGGTCAGTTTGTCTGTCTGTCTGTTGTTTGGTCAGTTTGTCTGTCTGTCGGTTGGTCAGTTTGTCTGTCTGTCGTTTGGTCAGTTTGTCTATCTGTCGGTTGGTCAGTTTGTCTGTCGAACTGTCTGTTGGTTGGTCAGTTTGTTTGTCTGTTGGTTGGTCAGTTTGTCTGTCAAACTGTCTGATGGTTGGTCAGTTTGTCTGTCGGTTGGTCTGTTTGTCTGTTGGTTGGTCATTTTGTTTGTCTGTTGGTGGGTTGATCAGTTTGTCTGTTGGTTGGTCAGTTTGTCTGTCTGTTGGTTGGTCAGTTTGTCTGTCGGTTGGTCAGTTTGTCTGTCAGTTGATCAGTTTGTCTGTTGGTTGGTCAGTTTGTCTGTCGGTTGGTCAGTTTGTCTGTGGGTTGGTCAGTTTGTCTGTCGGTTGTCTATCGGTTGGTTAGTTTGTCTGTTGGTTGGTCAGTTTGTCTGTCGGTTGGTCAGTTTGTCTGTCGGTTGTCTATCGGTTGGTCAGGTTGTCTGTCGGTTGGTCAGGTTGTCTGTTGGTTGGTCAGGTTGTCTGTCGGTTGGTCAGGTTGTCTGTCGGTTGTCTCTCGGTTGGTCAGGTTGTCTATCGGTTGTCTATCGGTTGGTCAGGTTGTCTATCGGTTGGTCAGGTTGTCTATCGGTTGGTCAGGTTGTCTGTCGGTTGGTCAGGTTGTCTGTTGGTTGGTCAGTTTGTCTGTCGCTTGGTCAGTTTGTCTGTCGGTTGTCTATCGGTTGGTCAGTTTGTCTGTCGGTTGGTCAGTTTGTCTGTCGGTTGTCTGTCGGTTGGTCAGGTTGTCTGTCGGTTGGTCAGGTTGTCTGTCGGTTGGTCAGGTTGTCTGTCGGTTGTCTGTCGGTTGGTCAGGTTGTCTGTCGGTTGTCTATCGGTTGGTCAGGTTGTCTATCGGTTGGTGAGGTTGTCTGTTGGTTGGTCAGGTTGTCTATCGGTTGGTCAGGTTGTCTATCGGTTGGTCAGGTTGTCTGTCGGTTGGTCAGGTTGTCTGTTGGTTGGTCAGTTTGTCTGTCGGTTGGTCAGTTTGTCTGTCGGTTGTCTATCGGTTGGTCAGGTTGTCTGTCGGTTGGTCAGGTTGTCTGTTGGTTGGTCAGGTTGTCTGTCGGTTGGTCAGGTTGTCTGTCGGTTGTCTATCGGTTGGTCAGGTTGTCTATCGGTTGGTCAGGTTGTCTGTCGGTTGGTCAGGTTGTCTGTTGGTTGGTCAGGTTGTCTATCGGTTGGTCAGGTTGTCTGTTGGTTGGTCAGGTTGTCTATCGGTTGGTCAGGTTGTCTATCGGTTGGTCAGTTTGTCTGTCGGTTGTCTATCGGTTGGTCAGGTTGTCTGTTGGTTGGTCAGGTTGTCTATCGGTTGGTCAGGTTGTCTATCGGTTGGTCAGTTTGTCTGTCGGTTGTCTATCGGTTGGTCAGGTTGTCTGTTGGTTGGTCAGTTTGTCTGTCGGTTGGTCAGTTTGTCTGTCGGTTGTCTATCGGTTGGTCAGGTTGTCTGTCGGTTGGTCAGGTTGTCTGTTGGTTGGTCAGGTTGTCTGTCGGTTGGTCAGGTTGTCTGTCGGTTGTCTATCGGTTGGTCAGGTTGTCTATCGGTTGGTCAGGTTGTCTGTCGGTTGGTCAGGTTGTCTGTTGGTTGGTCAGGTTGTCTGTCGGTTGGTCAGGTTGTCTGTCGGTAGTCTATCGGTTGGTCAGGTTGTCTGTCGGTAGTCTATCGGTTGGTCAGGTTGTCTATCGGTTGGTCAGGTTGTCTGTTGGTTGGTCAGGTTGTCTATCGGTTGGTCAGTTTGTCTGTCGGTTGTCTATCGGTTGGTCAGTTTGTCTGTCGGTTGTCTGTCGGTTGGTCAGGTTGTCTGTCGGTTGGTCAGGTTGTCTGTCGGTTGGTCAGTTTGTCTGTCGGTTGTCTATCGGTTGGTCAGGTTGTCTATCGGTTGGTCAGGTTGTCTGTTGGTTGGTCAGGTTGTCTATCGGTTGGTCAGTTTGTCTGTCGGTTGTCTATCGGTTGGTCAGGTTGTCTGTCGGTTGGTCAGGTTGTCTGTCGGTTGTCTATCGGTTGGTCAGGTTGTCTATCGGTTGGTCAGGTTGTCTGTCGGTTGATCAGGTTGTCTGTTGGTTGGTCAGTTTGTCTGTCGGTTGGTCAGTTTGTCTGTCGGTTGGTCAGTTTTTCTGTCTGTCTTTTGGTCGGTCTGACTATCTATCTATATATCTATATGTCTATATGTCTATCTGTCTATCTATCTATCTATCTATCTATCTATCTATCTATCTATCTATCTATCTATCTATCTGTCTGTCTGTCTGTCTGTCTGTCTGTCTGTCTGTCTGTCTGTCCAACTAGCCATCTATCCATCCTTCTATCCTTCTATCTAATCCATCTATCCATCTATCTATCCTTCTATCTAATCCATCTATCCATCTATCCTTCTATCCTTCTATCCATCTATCCATCTATCCATCTATCTATCTATCTATCTATCCATCCATCTATCTCTACATAATTTAAAATGTATCAAGAAAAATTCTGAAACATTCTGTAAACGTTCTGTATATTTGGTCTGTATTTAGGGTTTGTTGAAATCGCGGCCGCTTTACATCATGGCTGTCTTTGCTGGACAAATCCGAATCATTAACTTCAGCAAATCATGTGGAGAGGTGACTAACTCTCAAACGACAGCGCTACATTTAATGAGGAGGACTCTCCCTCCTCTCTGACCCATATTTAGAGCTCCTTTGTCCGATTGTCTCCTGTTTCTGTATCGAGCATCATTTCTGCTCTTTCCCACCATCCGCCTCCTGGTGTCACGCGCTCTCGCGCCTCCCTGCGAGTGGGCGCGCACTGGGCTCGAGGGATCAATACGGATCGATCGCCCGGGAAGGGGCCCTGATTACTGGACCACGTGCGCAAGAGAAAACAGAGGAAAATCGATCATTGCAGCTTTTAGGGCAACAGCAGAGCGCAGACAGAAAGAAGAAAGACGCGCGTTCTGCCTGCTGTATTAAACGCGCTTTAAGAGAGCGATGGACAAAAATCATCTGTTCAAAACCATTCACCACACACACTCCTTCTGCGCGTGCGATTTATTTATTTACACAATAATGGCCTAACATTTGATTATCTTCACCGGGTTCACTCAGATGTCAGCTTTGCTTTCAATCAGAATTCAGATTCACAAAGTAGCCTATCTTATCCAGATGGCCGCCTATTGAATATCCCGAAGGCCAATGATAGCTGTAAATTCTACTAAAAATGTATATCATCAATGCATTATTTATTTGCATGCTACGTCATTTAGCAGATAGCCTAAATATAGCATATGCATGCATGCAAAAGAGTAAAC
>NC_137102.1:60441822-60444322 GCF_949357685.1 Gobio gobio | reverse complement strand
TTTTTGGCCGATAACCGATATATCGGTATTATATATTTTTATGAATTTTTCTGAGGCTTATTATAAAAATAAAATGCAATCATATACAGTAGACCAATGCTTTTGTTTTAAAAACTTAATTGCAATATGGAATTTTTGGCCGATACCAATAACCAATAATTCCTTATATTTGGAAGCTGATAACCGATATCAGTGTTATATCTTGATATAATTCTTTTCAGAGTCTGATTACAAAAACTAAATAAAATCAACCACATTTGTTTTAAAAACGTAACTGTGATTATGGAATTTTTGACTGATACCGATAACCGATAATTCGTTATATTTGGAAGCCGATAACCGATATATCGGTATTATATCTTGATATACATTTTTCTGAGGCTAATTATAAAAATAAAATGCAATCAGATGCAGTGACAACTGCTTTTGTTTTTAAACTTAACTGTGATATGACATTTTTGGCCAATATGATGACCAATAATTCCTTATATTTGGAAGCCGATAATCGATATATCGGTATTATGTCTTGATATGTTTTTCTGAGGCTGATTGCAAAAATAAAATGCAATCAAATACAGTGGACAACGTTTGTTTTAAAAACATAACTGCGATTGTGGAATTTTTGGCCAATACCGATAACCGATATATCTGTATTATATCTTTTTATGAATTTTTCTGAGGCTTATTATAAAAATAAAATGCAATCATATACAGTAGACCAATGCTTTTGTTTTAAAAACTTAATTGCAATATGGAATTTTTGGCAGATACCAATAACCGATAATTCCTTATATTTGGAAGCTGATGATCGATATATCTGTATTATATGTTGATATACATTATTTTCTGAGCCTGATTACAAAAACAGAATAAAATCAACCACATTGGATAACTGCTTTTGTTTTAAAAAAACTTAACTGTGATTATGGAATTTTTGCCTGATACATATAACCGATAATGCTTTATATTTGAAAGACAAAAACCGATATATCGGTATTATATCTTGATTTGAATTTTTCTGAGCCTGATTGCAAAATAAAATGCAATCAAATACAGTGGACAACGTTTGTTTTAAAAACATAACTGAGATTGTGGAATTGTTGGCCGATAACCGATATATCGGTATAATATCTTTATATACATTTTTCCGAGGCTGATTATAAAAATAAAATGCCATCATATACAGTGGACCAATGCTTTTGTTTTAAAAACGTAATTTCAATATGAAATTTTTGGCAGATAACGGATAATTCCTTATATTTGGAAGCCGATAACATATATTTTGGTATTATATCATATATTATACTGTATATATGAACAAAATGCAATCAAATATATAATGTAAATATTACTTTTGAATGTTCTCTGAAAATTCTAAAAACAATAGTAACATTTAAAAACCGTTAAACTAAAACATTTCAGACAAAATAAATAATATTTCTGAGCTAGAACGTTATTAAAGACCAGAAAACTGTTCTATAAATGTTACTGGAAGAACGTTTGTTCACAACCTTGGCAGAACGTTCTGAGAACGTCCCGTTAGCTGGGGATCAGGATGTGCGAACACAATGCAAGCGCCACTTCAACCTTCAGATATCTCTCGTATTTGCTGACGAGCACAAATGATAATCAGTCGAGTATGTAAATGAGTTCACGTCTGCTCCGTGTGTCTCGCGCCTCCAGATCCTCGCTCCAGTTTTCTTCTTGCTTTTCCTTCTTCAATCCATTCAATGTTAATGTCGTGCGTGTGTATTCGTGGCACGTTTTACTTTGCTTACCAAGAACTGACTGGGTTACGCAGGCCTCACGTCTCCCTCCCCTCACGCTTATCAATTATTAAAGCCCCGATCGATCATTTCAGCAACTCGCCTCCACCCTCCGCTCCTCACAAAGTCAAACCTCTCCCACCCTTAATCAATGGCTGGATCACCTCGGCGTCTGCTTTTATGTCAGATATCATCTCTTTCATATTTTAAGATTTCATGTTTTCCAGCTTTGTGCTCCTCTAAAACACCCTAACCATTATTTCCACACTTTTGAGGCGAAAGAAGTGAAAAGATTTATTGGGAAACAAAAAATGGGAATCTATTGTGTTTTGGAATCTTTTGAAGCTTGAATGTGTGTGAGTGTGTCTGAGTGTGTGAGAGTGAGTGTGTGTGAGAGTGAGTGTGTGTGAGAGTGAGTGTGAGAGTGAGAGTGTGAGAGAGTGTGAGAGTGAGAGTGTGTACGAGTGAGTGTGTGAGAGTTTGTGTGTGCAGGAGTGAGAGTGTGTACGAGTGAGAGTGTGTGAGTGCGTGAGAGTGTATACGAGTGAGAGTGTGTACGAGTGAGAGTGTGTGTGTGTGTGTGTGTGTGTGTGTGTGTGTGTGTGTGTGTGTGTGTGTGTGTGTGTGTGTGTGTGTGTGTGTGTGTGTGTGTGAGAGTGTGTACGAGTGAGAGTGTGTGAGTGCGTGAGAGTGTATATGAGTGAGAGTGTGTGAGTGTGTGTGAGAGTTTGTGA
>NC_137102.1:60426822-60439322 GCF_949357685.1 Gobio gobio | reverse complement strand
GTGTGTGTGTGTGTGTGTGTGTGTGTGTGTGTGTGTGTGTGTGTGTGTGTGTGTGTGTGTGTGTGTGTGTGTGTGTGTGTGTGTGTGTGTGTGTGTGTGTGTGTGTGATGGGTAGGTTTAGGGGCAGGGGCAGTGTGTGTGTGTGTGTGTGTGTGTGTGTGTGTGATGGGTAGGTTTAGGGGCAGGGGCAGTGTGTGTGTGTGTGTGTGTGTGTGTGTGATGGGTAGGTTTAGGGGCAGTGTGTGTGTGATGGGTAGGTTTAGGGGCAGTGTGTGTGTGATGGGTAGGTTTAGGGGCAGTGTGTGTGTGAGGGGTAGGTTTAGGGGCAGTGTAAGGGAATAGAAAATACGGTTTGTACGGTATAAAAACCAACCTATGGAATGTCCTCACATTTCACGAAAACAAACAAGTGTGTGTGAGTGTGAGTGTGTGAAGGTGTGAGTGTGTGTGTGTGTGTGTGTGTGTGTGTGCGTGCGTGCGTGCGTGCGTGCGAGTGTGTGTTTGTGTGTGTGTGTGTGCGCGAGTGTGTGCGTGTGTGTGTGTGTCTGTGTGTCTGATCATATACTGATAAAATGACAGTTTTGAGTATTTATTTGATCGTTTGTTGCATCAAATGTGAAAATATTTGGATTAGTTTTAATAATCAAATACTTGATTTGATAATCAGGGCTTGATAATCAAATAAAATGAGGAAATATACCATGATAAATATCATGCTATTCCTTAAATTATTATGGAGTACCATGTAAATAAAAAATGTTTAGCAGGCCTTTTCCACTCGGTTATCTGAATGAGGAAATATTGTTATATATATATATAGCTCCCTCTGAAACTTTACAAAAATGATTTTGAAGGTGATTCATACAGTAAATCAGTATTTTATTGGCATTAATGTGGTGAAAAGTGACTTGAGACGAGTTTTGCATTGCTGTGATTTGCTAATAACTTTGCTGTTTTAATAAATATAATATTATATTATATTATTGGTAGCTTGTTAGTGTAAGGCAAAGGCTGTGCATTTAATTATGGAAACGTCAAATACAACATTCTCAAACATGCAGATTTCACCTCTTTGTTTCCGCAGGTTATTCTCCGCACTAGTTATTCTCAGATATTATGGATGCATGATGAGGATTTTAATAACAGATATGAGCCGGTGTGTTTCTGCATGTGACGCCTGTCCTCTCATCAGGACTCGTGGGTTTTTGCTGTTGTGAATGTTCTGATTCGACAGCGCTGTGGCAGTCGTAATGGATGGCGGGTAATTTTTTTGTGATGTGTTGCAGAGAAAGAGAGAAAGGAAGGAGAGAAGAGAAGAGGGGGATGGTGGGCCGCGTTATTGATCTTTGATACGTGCAGCGGCAGGCAAACATACGTGAATGAGAGACTGTATAGCGTGCTTTACTGTGATTGTCGCTCACAGCACTTCTCAACGGCTGCTGACTCTCAGCTCAAGTCAATCTACAGATCATAAGATTCATCAGATGAGATCCATCACGACTGGAAAATCAACACATTTCTCTCGTGTTTTTATTGGCTGGCTGATGCGTTGCTATGTAGAATTCACCAACCCTGAGTTTGGTCCAGATTTGAATTTATTTGCGGTCGAACAATATGGATATTTCATTGACTGATGCAATACTGATATATATATATACTCAATATATACAATATATATTATGAATTAGGGATGCAACGATATGAAATTTCTGGCCGATACGATAACCGATAATTCTTTATATTTGGAAGCCGATAACCGATATATCGGTATTATATCTTGATATGAATGTTTCTGCGCCTGACAAAAACAAAATGCAATCAAATATAGTGACAATTGCTTTTGTTTTAAAAACATAATTGTGATATGGAATTTTTGGCCATTACCGATTTATTATTTTATTTTATGTATTTGGAAGCCAATAACTGATATATTGGTATTATATCTTGATATGAATGTTTCTGTGCCTGATAACACATACAACATTCAATCAGATACAGTGACAACTGCTTTTGTTTTAAAACTTAACTGCAATATGTAATTTCTGGCCGATATGATAACAGATAATTCCTTATATTTGGAAGCTGATAACCAATATATCGGTATTATATCTTGATATGAATGTTTCTGCGTCTAATAACAAAAACTGAATGCAATAAAATACAGTTGACAACTGCTTTTGTTTTAAACAACGTAATTGCGATATGGAATATTTGGACGTCACTGATTTTTAAAAAATATATATTTGGAAGCCAATAACTGATATATCGGTATTATATCTTGATATGAATGTTTCTGAGTCTGATTACAAAGTGCAATCAGATACAGTGACAACTGCTTTTGTTTTAAAAACATAACTGCGATTGTGGATTTTTTGTCCAATACTGATAACTCTTGATATTTGGAAGACGATAACGATATATCGGTATTATATCTTGATATAAATTTTTCTAAGCCTGATTATAAAATCAAAATGCAATCAAACACAGTGACAACTGCTTTTGTTTTAAAAACGTAATTGCGATATGGAATTTTTGGCTATTACCGATTTATTATTTTATTTTATGTATTTGGAAGCCAATAACTGATATATCAGTATTATATCTTGATATGAATGTTTCTGCGCCTGATAACAAAAACAAAATGCAATCAAATACAGTGGACAACTACTTTTGTTCTAAAAACTTGCAATATGGAATTTTTGGCTGATCCGATTATATTTTATATTTGGAAGCCGATAACCGATATATCGGTATTAAATCTTTAAATACATTTTTCTGAGCCTGATTACAAAAACAAAAGGCAATTAAATACAGTGGACCAATGCTTTTGTATTAAAAACTTACTGGGATATGGAATTTTTGGCTGATACCAATAAACAATAATTCCTTATATTTGGAAGCTGATAACCAAAATATCGGTATTATATTTTGATATTAATGTTTCTGTGTCTAATAACAAAAAATGAATGCAATCAAATACAGTGACAACTGCTTTTGTTTTCAAAACATAACTTCGATTGTGGAATATTTGGCCGTCACTGATTTATAAAAGATATATATTAGGAAGCCAATAACTGATATATCTGTATTATATCTTGATATACATTTTTCTGAGCCTGATTACAAAATCAAAATGCAATCAGATACAGTGACAACTGCTTTTGTTTTAAAAACATAACTGCGATTGAAGAATGTTTGGCCGATACTGATAATTCTTGATATTTGGAAGACGATAACCGATATATCGGTGTTATATCTTGATATACATTTTTCTAAGCCTGATTATAAAATAGAAATGCAATCAAATACAATGGACCAATGCTTTAGTTTTGAAAACTTAACTGTGATATGGAATTTTTGGCCGTTACTGATAACTCCTTATATTTGCAAGCCTATAACCGATATATCTGTATTATATTTTGATATAATTTTTTTCTGAACCTGATTACAAAAACAAAATGCAATCAGATACAGTGGACCAATGCTTTAGTTTTCAAAACTTAATTGCAATATGGAATTTCTGGTCGATACCAATAACCGATAATTGCTTATATTTGGAAGCCGATAACTGATATATCGTTTTTTTATCTTGATATTAATGTTTCTGCAGCTAAAACCAAATGCAATCAAATACAGTGGCAAGTGCTTTTGTTCTAAAAACTTGCAATATGGAATTTTTGGCTGACACCGATAATTCTTTATATTTGGAAGCTGATAACCGATATATCGGTATTAAATCTTTATATACATTTTTCTGAGCCTGATTACAAAAACAAAATGCAATCAAATACAGTGAAAAATGGAGCTTGAGTGTTCGATGGAATTCAAGCGTAGTTCAGGCAGACCACTGATCGCTAAACAATATCAGCTAACGCTTAGCTGATTTGTTACTCTACCTACTCTAATCAACTATAGTATTTAAGCTCATTCAAACTAATGTTCCTCAGTCTGTCGCACAGACATTTACACCCACCTCCACCCCTTCACCTCCTAGTATCTTCATTATCGAGTATTGGATTCTGTGTAGAACTCTATTGTATCTCTTTCTGTAATATGTGCTAAAAAACGTTTGGTTGTTATGAAGGCTGGGGGATTATGTTAAAAGGATGTATCTCAAGCTGTCTAGTATGGCAGCTCGGGCATCTTTGAGCCTAAGCCAAAGATTGTCAATAAATTTAATTTTCAAAGTGGTCATGACTGGACTGCTTTTGTTTTAAAAACATAACTGCGATTGTGGAATTTTTGACCGATACCGATTACCATTCATTCTTGATATTTGGAAGACAATAACTGATATATCGTTATTATATCTTAATATACATTTTTCTAAGCCTGATTATAAAATCAAAATGTAATCAGATAGAGTGGACCAAAGCTTTAGTTTTAGAACCTTTTTTTTTGTCGGTAGTGTAACATTTCAATTTTAAAACAGCTGCCAAATATGAAATGTTTAGTTTAGATCCTTACATCTTATCTCTTCTTTATATTTGGAAGCTGATAACCGATATATCGGTATTATATCTTGATATGAATGTTTCTGCACCTAATAACAAAAACAAAATGCAATCAAATACAGTGGACAACTGCTTTTGTTCTAAAAACTTGCAATATGGAATTTTTGGCTGATACGATTATTCTTTATATTTGGAAGCTGATAACCGATATATCGGTATTAAATCTTTAAATACATTTTTCTGAGCCTGATTACAAAAACAAAATGCAATCAAATACAGTGGACAACTGCTTTTGTTCTAAAAACTTGCAAAATGGAATTTTTGGCTGATACAATGATTATTAATATTTGGAAGGCCGATAACCGATATATCGGTATTAAATCCAGCTGCCAAATATGAAATATTTAGTTTAGCTCCTTACATCTTATCTCGCGCTTTATGAGCGTTTACTGAAGCGTCGCGCTGGAATCGAACTCCGCTTCAGTGAACATAAAGCCGGCCTACTTTGTTTTGATTGGTCCTCTTAAATATTTTGCCGTTGACGAGCGATGACAGACACAGTCACAGACCGCAGGCAGCTCAGATGAGAAGATCTTGGTGCTGTGCAGTATCTGCTGCATTAAAATAGTGTTACAGTTTTTTAAAATCGCTATGACAATTTTTTTCAATACTTTTAACAATTTTCCTAAACTCAACGCAGTTAGCACAACATCTGTCTGTGTACGCTATACTATTAACACATTTATTGTTGCTTTTAAACAAAATGCGCACAGTTAACACAAATTTAAAATGCTTGAACTTCTTTTAAGCACAAGCTCAACCAAGACCAAAATGATTGATTTTTACTGCCAAATTTAACCGTGCTTTAACACTAGTGAACTGCAGTTTATTTTGTTATTTATAAACATAAATATATCCTCTGTATTTTATTCCATTGGTACTGAGAAACAGCAGATTGAAGTTATGTAAATATATAAATCACAGCTGAATCTCATCCAGGAATTGTTCAGGTGTTGATGTTCTTTCAGTCACATGACCATATGGTATACAGTAAAAGAGGGCGTCTTTGGGCTGATCTTGTGTGAAAAAAGAACAATATAGAGCAACACAAAGAAAGTAAGAAAAATGCCTGCAAGAGGGAGAGGAAGATGAGTACCAGGACAAGGGAGAGGGAGAATTTCTGCAGACAAAGAAACCAAATGCATGCATTTACTAAACCCAACAAAACAAAAATGTGGAGAGTCTACAAAATACACACAATCTATGATCAATCAAATATACTGTCTATTGTATAAGGCAGTTTGTGTAATTCCATCTAGTGTTAGTGTTTTTATGACATTGTGCTATGATTGTTGGAAGAGAACATGTGTAAGTGTTTTGGTAGAAATAGTGTGTTAGTGTATTATTGTATTTTGAAAATTAGTGTTGGAGTTTAGTTTACAATGTGTGATTTTGAGCATGAAATTAACCATTTTGGCAATTGAGTGATGTAGGTGTGTTATGGTGCTTTGACACAGGACGTGAATGAAGCGATTCGCGTGAGTTATTTACATGTTAAGTCAATGCAAAGACGCGAATAGACATTCAAATCACCTGATTTAAAAAATATGAACTTTGGCCGATATTCGCGCCACATTAACCTATCAGGAGCTTGCTCTAGTAGTGATAACAATGAGGAGAAAATTTGTATATTAACATCTGGTTCAGACAGTATGATTATCACTGTGATAACATTAAATGACAAACACAACCCAGTCTCTTTTTGTTGAATGCAAGTTTATGTTTGATCAATAATACAAAAGTATAAGTAAAAGGTATAAGAAGCTACACATGAAATAAAGCAAACAATTGATCCACTGATCCACTGCAGCTCACAACTCCACACACACCAGATCACATGATCAACTCCACACACACCAGATCACATGTTCAGCTCCACACACACCAGATCACATGTTCAACTCCACACACACCAGATCACATGATCAACTCCACACACACCAGATCACATGTTCAGCTCCACACACACCAGATCACATGTTCAACTCCACACACACCAGATCACATGTTCAACTCCACACACACCAGATCACATGTTCAACTCCACACACACCAGATCACATGTTCAACTCCACACACACCAGATCACATGTTCAACTCCACATACACCAGATCACATGTTCAACTCCACACACACCAGATCACATGTTCAACTCCACACACACCAGATCACATGTTCAACTCCACACACACCAGATCACATGTTCAACTCCACACACACCAGATCACATGTTCAACTCCACACACTCCAGATCACATGTTGAACTCCACACACTCCAGATCACATGATCAACTCCACACACACCAGATCACATGTTCAACTCCACACACACCAGATCACATGTTCAACTCCACACACACCAGATCACATGTTCAACTCCACACACACCAGATCGCATGTTCAACTCCACACACACCAGATCACATGTTCAACTCCACACACACCAGATCACATGTTCAACTCCACACACTCCAGATCACATGTTGAACTCCACACACTCCAGATCACATGATCAACTCCACACACACCAGATCACATGTTCAACTCCACACACACCAGATCACATGTTCAACTCCACACACACCAGATCACATGTTCAACTCCACACACACCAGATCGCATGTTCAACTCCACACACACCAGATCGCATGATCAACTCCACACACACCAGATCACATGTTCAACTCCACACACACCAGATCACATGTTCAACTCCACACACACCAGATCGCATGTTCAACTCCACACACACCAGATCGCATGATCAACTCCACACACACCAGATCACATGTTCAACTCCACACACACCAGATCGCATGATCAACTCCACACACACCAGATCACATGTTCAACTCCACACACACCAGGGGCACGTTCAACGCTCAAACCGGTGCGCAACGTTTTGCTACGGTTTCCGGTTGAACGTCATGTTTCCTGGAAACGGTGCGCACCGGTGTGCAACAGGTTTGAGATGCGTTTTTTCTCGTTTGGTGGGTGTGTCAAATATGTCAGTCCAATCAGCAGCAACATGTATATAAACCACGCGGAATTAAAGAGACAGCTCACACAATGGGTCCAAGTGAAGATGTTTACAAATGTGTCCGCTGCAGCTCAGTATACACAACAATTGAAGATATTAGAAGACATGATTGTCGTAAGAGTTTATATATATATATATATATATATATATATATATATATATAATCAACATGATGATGTATTTATTTATATATTTAGCTTCATTGCAAGGCAAGTTTATTTATATACCAAATTTCATATATGGTAATTGCTTGATATGCAGTGAGAAAGAAAATACAAGCTATTAAAAAAGTAAGAACTAGAAATAAAATGATTTAAATTAGAATTGATTACCAGGAGATTAAAAAGTTAAATAAATGTGATTGGGGTGTTGTTATTTATTCTGGATGGCAAGGGAAGTGATTGCGTGTATTTTGCAGTATTAAACACGTATTTATATCGATTTTATCAGACTCTGACGAAAATTCCTCAAAAAGAACACAAAGAATGGCCTTCTCGGCTGCCATAGTTACAACTCTTGCGTCAACAGAACAGGGTGTTCAACGCAGCACCGTTTCCGTTTAAAAAACGTTTTGCAACGTTTTGTCGGGGCTGAACGCAGCCCAGATCGCATGTTCAACTCCACACACACCAGATCGCATGATCAACTCCACACACTCCAGATCACATGATCAACTCCACACACACCAGATCGCATGATCAACTCCACACACACCAGATCACATGTTCAACTCCACACACACCAGATCACATGATCAACTCCACACACACCAGATCACATGTTCAACTCCACACACACCAGATCACATGTTCAACTCCACACACACCAGATCACATGATCAACTCCACACACACCAGATCACATGATCAACTCCACACACACCAGATCACATGTTCAACTCCACACACACCAGATCACATGATCAACTCCACACACACCAGATCACATGATCAACTCCACACACACCAGATCACATGTTCAACTCCACACACACCAGATCACATGTTCAACTCCACACACTCCAGATCACATGTTCAACTCCACACACTCCAGATCACATGTTCAACTCCACACACACCAGATCGCATGATCAACTCCACACACTCCAGATCACATGATCAACTCCACACACACCAGATCGCATGATCAACTCCACACACACCAGATCACATGTTCAACTCCACACACACCAGATCACATGTTCAACTCCACACACTCCAGATCACATGTTCAACTCCACACACTCCAGATCACATGTTCAACTCCACACACTCCAGATCACATGTTCAACTCCACACACACCAGATCACATGATCAACTCCACACACCAGATCACATGTTCAACTCCACACACACCAGATCACATGATCAACTCCACACACACTCCAGATCACATGTTCAACTCCACACACACCAGATCACATGATCAACTCCACACACCAGATCACATGTTCAACTCCACACACACCAGATCACATGATCAACTCCACACACACTCCAGATCACATGTTCAACTCCACACACACCAGATCGCATGATCAACTCCACACACTCCAGATCACATGATCAACTCCACACACACCAGATCGCATGATCAACTCCACACACACCAGATCACATGTTCAACTCCACACACACCAGATCACATGATCAACTCCACACACACCAGATCACATGTTCAACTCCACACACACCAGATCACATGTTCAACTCCACACACACCAGATCACATGATCAACTCCACACACACCAGATCACATGTTCAACTCCACACACACCAGATCACATGATCAACTCCACACACACCAGATCACATGTTCAACTCCACACACACCAGATCACATGATCAACTCCACACACACCAGATCACATGATCAACTCCACACACACCAGATCACATGTTCAACTCCACACACACCAGATCACATGTTCAACTCCACACACTCCAGATCACGTTCAACTCCACACACTCCAGATCACATGTTCAACTCCACACACTCCAGATCGCATGTTCAACTCCACACACTCCAGATCACATGTTCAACTACACACACACCAGATCACATGTTCAACTACACACACACCAGATCGCATGTTCAACTCCACACACACCAGATCGCATGTTCAACTACACACACTCCAGATCACATGTTCAACTCCACACACACCAGATCACATGTTCAACTCTACACACACCAGATCACATGTTCAACTCCACACACACCAGATCACATGTTCAACTCCACACACACCAGATCACATGTTCAACTCCACACACACCAGATCACATGTTCAACTCCACACACACCAGATCACATGTTCAGCTCCACACTCACCAGATCACATGATCAACTCCACACACACCAGATCACATGTTCAGCTCCACACGCACCAGATCACATGTTCAGCTCCACACACACCAGATCACATGTTCAGCTCCACACACACCAGATCACATGTTCAGCTCCACACACACCAGATCACATGTTCAGCTCCACACACACCAGATCACATGTTCAACTCAACACACACCAGATCACATGTTCAACTCCACACGCTCCAGATCACATGTTCAACTCCACACGCTCCAGATCACATGTTCAACTCCACACACACACCAGATCACATGTTCAACTCAACACACACCAGATCACATGTTCAACTCCACACGCACCAGATCACATGTTCAACTCCACACACACCAGATCACATGTTCAACTACACACACACCAGATCACATGTTCAACTCCACACGCTCCAGATCACATGTTCAACTCCACACACACCAGATCACATGTTCAACTCCACACACACCAGATCACATGTTCAACTCCACACACACCAGATCACATGTTCAACTACACACACACCAGATCACATGTTCAACTCCACACGCTCCAGATCACATGTTCAGCTCCACACACACCAGATCACATGTTCAACTCAACACACACCAGATCACATGTTCAGCTCCACACACACCAGATCACAGGTTCAACTCCACACACACCAGATCACATGTTCAGCTCCACACACACCAGATCACAGGTTCAACTCCACACACACCAGATCACATGTTCAGCTCCACACACACCAGATCACAGGTTCAGCTCCACACACACCAGATCACGTGTTCAGCTCCACACACACCAGATCACATGTTCAGCTCCACACACACCAGATCACATGTTCAACGCCACACACACCAGATCACATGTTCAACGCCACACACACCAGATCACATGATCAACTCCACACACACCAGATCACATGTTCAACTCCACACGCACCAGATCACATGTTCAACGCCACACACACCAGATCACATGTTCAACGCCACACACACCAGATCACATGTTCAACGCCACACGCACCAGATCACATGTTCAACGCCACACACACCAGATCACATGATCAACTCCACACACACCAGATCACATGTTCAGCTCCACACACACCAGATCACATGTTCAACGCCACACACACCAGATCACATGATCAACTCCACACACACCAGTTCACATGTTCAGAGAGGAGCAGTGGTGTAGTCTAGTTTTTTGTAGTGAGTATACCGAGATTTTACTGTGATCTAACCCCGGCGCTACATCATATTCTCGCGCATGCGTCGTGGAGGCACACGGAAGACAAGAACAAGTTGGATAAAGGCATTATTTAGATTTTTTTTGCGCACAAAAACTATTGTCGTCACATCGTAAAATTATTGTAGAGTCACTGTGGTGAGATGGACTTTGTAGCGATGTTTTTAGTGTCTTTTATGGGTCTTGTGAGTGTAAGTGTACTGAATGCCAATGGAGGCCTATCTGAAGCCTTTCTCAGCATCAGATTTACACTAAAATATCTTCATTTGTGTCTGAAGATGAACGGAGGTCTTACAGGTGTCCAACCACATGAGGGTGAGGAATTAATGACAGAATTTTCATTTCTGGGTGAACTAACCCTTTAACAATTTTTCAATTGAATAAATGTTCTATATTTTAGTTCAATAATATTACTAAATACTATTTGTGCACTAATTATGGTCCATTAATGACAACTTAAAGTATTTTTTTTCTAATATTTTTATTATTTATATTACAATTAGTATACTAATTAAGGTTAAATTAGAGAATTCTTATTCAAAGAGGCAAATCAGAGTCATTTTGTGGCTCGAAAAATAATAATTTCCATTTGTAATGCCATTACCCACTGGTCAAGTCAAGTCAAGTCAACTTTATTTATATAGCGCTTTTAACAATGTAGATTGTTTCAAAGCAGCTTTACAGTGTTAAACAGGAAAATAATACAGCATCATTTTATTCAGCTGTATAGCCATTCTGGAAAAATTTCAAGTATCATACAGTGACAGTGTGGGCTTTAGATCAATAATTTGATCAGTAATTTAGTTTAAATGGTTAATTTAGTTTATTATTTAGATGTATTTCGATGTTTAGTTGAAAAATGTTGGTGCCTTTATGGCTCTTTAATCAATATACATGTATCTAATCTAGTTGCTCAAAAAAGTATTGCAGTTTTGCATTTTAATAAATATTTAGATATGATCATACACTAAATTTCTTTTAATGTGAAATTTTAAAATGTTAATAACGTACATATCCTTATTTCCTTATATGTACAGTAGGCTATGAATTGATACTGAAATCGAAATCGATATACCGTCAGCCCCTCAACAAACCCCCCCCCCCCAAAAAAAGAAAAAGAAAATAAAAATCTCACTCCAACCTGATCTTAAAAGTTGGCAACCCTGCTTTTGACTATGAGGGGGGGGGGGGGGGGGGGGTGATCACCCGGACCCCCCCCCCCCCCTGACTACAGGCATGTCTTTAAACACAGGAGAAAGCTGACTTTACTTCATGAGCGCCAGTAGAGTAATGACATGATGGCGTGGTGGATTATGGGATGCTTGTTAAAGGCGTCTGTTGTTGCT
>NC_137102.1:60406822-60416822 GCF_949357685.1 Gobio gobio | reverse complement strand
GGAGGTCCGACAGGGTTCCCTGGGACCGACACAAGATCCTCTGGGCGAAAATGGCCTGAGGTATGCTGTATCGCTTCAGCTCGGCCGTGATCCTCTGCGCCACCTCCTTGGTGTTGATCTCCTCCACCTGCCCCGCGCCGCCGCTCTGCGCGGCCCCGGCGCCGTGCCGCTCTCTGTCGGCCAGCATGGACCCGTTCGGCTGCGAGTGCAGGTGGCTGTGGGGGTGCATGCCGTTCAGATTGGAGATCATGCCGTGCCCATGGCCGCCTAAACTCCGCGCGAGATGCTCCTCGCTTCGCGAAAGCATCGCCGCGTGGGACTCGAAGCCGCCCGGCGAGAGCATCTTGTCGTTGGGGAGATGCGCGCCGGGCCCGTAGGCGGAGAGCGCTTGTTGGGAGTTGTGCAGAGAACCGAGGCCGTTGGAGAGCGGGGACAGCGGCTGGCCCATGCCGGACATGTCTTTGGGGTAGTGGCCGTACAAGTTGCCCATGGAAGCCAGGCCGCGGTCGTCGCGCATGAGGGTGAAACTCCCGCTGACGTTGCCGGTGGCGAGGCGCTGGTGCGCGGCGGCGTGGTGATGCGAGTGCGGGTGCGGGTGATGGAACTTGTCGGAGACCGTGGAGATGGGTGGCAGGTGCTGAAGCGGCGTGAGGGTGGTGTACGTGTTGGACAAACTCATGCCGGACTCGCACATGGTCATGGCCGGATGCAGGTGTCCGGAGAGCGCGGGGTCGCTCCGGTACTCACCGGCGCCCTCCAGAATCGAAGCCATGCTGGACACCATCGCCGAGCGCCCGTGGGACACCAAGTTCCGGTGGGAAGCCGACGACGGCCTGCCGTGCGAGGAATTCATCAAGTCCCCCGCCTGGGAGTGCGACGCGACGCCGTGCATGTTTCCAATGTTTTCCATCGTGAGCTCCATCGTTGAAAGGGAAGGGAAGTCCTGCACAAAAACACCCGCAACGATTTCAAAACCAATCCATCGATCTCAAACAGTCCGCAGTCGGTCCAGCGCGGTGCGCCGAGGCTTTTGTCCTGGTTCAAATCGCGGCTCGCTCCTGCGCGCTGAGCGTTCCGTGCGCGTGTGGCTCATTCGCTGCGCGGCGGCGCTTCTGCTGAGAGGCGGGACGCGCGTCTGTCTTTGAACGAGAGCGCGCATCCGTGTGTGTGTGTGTGTGTGTGTGTGTGTGTGTGCGCTGGCCTCGGTGCTGAACTGAAGTCTCGTCTGTTCTACTCTCAGCGGTGAGTGTAAGTTCACTTTCTCTCCTAAAACAAATAAAGCGCATGAATTATTTATTTTGGGAACACTTCATTTTAAGATTACATTACACAAACACTAATGTATTGTGTGGTGTTAATTAACTACACGTACTTAGTTACGGTTAGGGTTGAGTTTGGAATTAGTTACTTTTAATTATGCATAATTTACGGTGTCTTTGTTACACAGTAATTATACATTTAAGTGCTGAGTAATAATAATCAACTGCATGGATTAGAGTTATAGTTGCGTGTAATGCAGTGTTACCTAATTTACTGTTATTACTACACTCTAAAAAATGCTGGGTTAAAAACAACCAAAATTGGGTTGAAAATGGACTAACCCGGCAATTGGGTTGTTTTAAGCACACATTTAACTGGGTTAAAACAACCTAACAACTTGGGTTGTTTTTAACCCAGCATTTTTTAGAGTGTATATAACGTGCATTCACCTTAAAATAAAGTGTTACCTTTATTAGGTTAATATATAATACCCTTTATATGAATATTGTTTTATATCATTAATCTGATCTGAAATGTCCTTTTTTTTTATGAATGTTTCCAATATTCAAACAAAAGATTATAACATCATACACTCTAAAAAATGCTGGGTTAAAAATAACCCAAGTTGGGTTGAAAATGGACTAACCCAGCAATTGGGTTGTTTTAAGCACACATTTAACCCAACCGCTGGGTTAAAACAACCCAATTGCTCGGTTAGTCCATTTTCAACCCAACTTGGGTTATTTTTAACCCAGCATTTTTTAGACTGTATTTATGCAATATCTAATATATTGCATGCAATTATTTACAATTATAAACGTTTGCATGCAATATAATAAATAAAGGCCTGTATAAGCCTACTCTTCTTAACCAAAACTGCTTCTTTTGAAAATGTGCAATTATTTTGATGCTCTATTAATATTACAGTCACCAAATAATATAATATAATTATTAAATATATTTTCTGTCGCGCGAACTAACGCTTATGCGTGAGGTTAAAGCTGCTCTGGTGACCGTCGGCTGTCCTGTGCGCGGGCACGAATGCACGTGCTTCCTTTTGGGTGGTCATTGATAAATCTGCTCGATATATTGACTGACGCTGATTAATGATGTTTTTTGACCCGGGCTGAGGGGGAGCACAGGTCAGAAAGTTTTGCTGCAGAGAAGAAAGAACGCGACGCGTGGAGGAGCAGCCGCGGACACACAGGTATACTGCACACACTCATTCTCTTACTTACACTTTACTATAAGCGTGTTCTGTGATTATACACTTATGTATTTAGTAACTACACAGGGTTAGGATTGCATTTAGTTTAGCATGCAATTATGCACAATTATTATAGTAAGTCATGCAACACGTGATACGCGTTACACAAGGTGTCAGTGTAATTCTATATTTAAGTAGGCTACTGAGTAATATATTAACTACTGAGAGGGTTAGGGTTTGCATGCAATTATTACTAACGTGTAAAAATGTTAATGTTAAATAAATTGGGTTACACTTTATTTTAAGCGGTCATTGTTATATATTTAAGTACTGAATAATATTTATGTACACTCTAAAAAATGCTGGGTTAAAAACAACCCAAGTTGGGTTGAACATAGACTCACCCAGCAATTAAATTTTTGCTCAAACAACCCAATTGCTGGGTTAGTCCATGTTCAACCCAACTTGGGTTGTTTTTAACCCAGCATTTTTTAGAGTGTACTTGCTATAGGGTTAGTTGCGTGTAATTATGCATATACGGCAAATATGTAAAAAAAAAAAAAAAAAAAAAAAAAGGACTGTAAAATAAAGTATTACCGGTTTTATTTATTCATTTGGTTGCATTAATAAAGGCCATTTATTCGTTTTATTATTTTATTTGTTGAAACTGTAATTGAATGTAATATTTTCGAGCTCTGTAATTTAATAAAGCAATTATTAAAAGCATGCATTTTACCGTGAAGAGTTCTTTCTGGCTGATCGGACTTTTTTTCGCTTGTGCAACATCATTTGATTCACACTAAATGAATGCATGCATTATATTTTTGACTGCTTGACTGAGATGCGACTAAATGACGCGTATTTGTATCTGAATTATGAATATAGCACCAGTGTTGATGTGCGCGCGTTTCTCTGTGTGCAGATGAGCGCGAGGCCTGCAGAAGTAATGTCCTCACTTTAGGGCTGTCTCACACACACACACACACACACACACACACACGAGAGCTCTGTCTCCTCGCTTTAATGTCCCTCTATTGATGCGCACTTCTATCGGAAATAAATTACGCGTCTCGAGCCAGCGGTGAATCGGTTAGTGCGCGCGGCGCAGCGGCTCTGGAGCTTCAGTATCGGCGGCCTGACCACCGGCGTGATGGATGTGCGCGAGCGCGAGCCTTTAATTCACCCACCGGCACGGCGAGCGCGAGCGCGCGCGCGCTTCAAGAGTTTAAGAGTGAGTGTTTATGAGTTTATGCAATGCACAACTTATGCATTTATTCACAAAAATCAGAACACATGCACATGCAAACAGGAGCGTGCATTTGTGCACGAGCGCAGCGTGAAACATTATTTTAAATGCATTTATTAAAATGTTCTGTTTATCATTTGTTTAGAAGCGGCGACTTCTTACAGAGATATAATGTACAAATCATCTAGTTAATATTAGTTTATTAACCTAAACTATGACATTTTTGCCTATTTGTGAGCCTGTTTTAGTTGCATTTTTATTTAGTAATTTACACTGTATAAAGGAAATCATGTTTAAAATATGTTTGCATTTAACAGATTTATTAATGATCATTAATACCCCATTTTTCTTTAATAATTGTGATTATAAATTCGTAAAATGTCGTATATATGCTCATTTAATTTACTCTTGTGTTTATTTATTTTATAAGCCATGATTTATTAGATATAGTAAACGTTTCTATTGACTAAAAAAAGTTATGTTGTATAAAAATATAAAACACAATATAGGCTAAAATGTGACTTGATTTGATCTTTTTGTTGAACTTTTAGCTATTTTGTATGATCCCGGTTATTGATTAGACACACATTATCAGAGAAAGTGCGACTTTCATAATATTTCACAGTCGTTATGATTTTTTGCACATATATCTTCTAATAAAAATATCTGATATTTTAGTGATAGCGTGTTAATTTTATAGAAATGGTTTGGAATTTATTATCACTATGATTATATCATAACAGCTGATAAAACGAGTTGTTGCATTATTGTTAATAAACACCATTTCCCCTCAAATATCAGATGTTGGTTAAATATAGTAAATACATTTTACAGAGATTTACGTTTTTTTTTTAAATTTGTCATTGATCTCAAATGTTTTGAGCTTATATTACGCGGGAAAATGAAGTCTGCTGAATGCCTCCTCCAGTGTTTTGCACTCATAATATCTCGGAGGATGTGTAATAATCCGGGGTTTGAACTCTTTGCCCTGATCTCAGATCAGCTGTGTGATGTTGAGGAGAGACAGACGCCCCGCGCGCTCCTGTATCGATGCGATCGGTAATCGATAGCCTTTAGGTCAATGGGAATACACAGATTTTGGGTCTTACGCGGCAAATAAACCTCCAGAAACACGAAATCAGACGGAACCGGATCGACACGAGCGCGCGCACAATCTGCAGCTTTTTTTTTAATTCATCAAAATTCGTCAGACAGAAAAATAACAATTGGAGAATCATCAGAAGAAAACAGATTATGCTATATTAAGCATTGCAGTTAACGTTCTATATTAAAAGGGTATTCTTGAAGTATTTAATTTAAATATTTCTGGTAGAAATCTCAAAAAAGAAATCACTGAAAATACATTAAAGAGGTAAAGTTAGAATTAGTTATTAATATTAATGTTAATAAGATACAACAATGATGATGATTAGTATGTAATGTATATAAATATCCAATTTCATCACACAACGAAATTTGTCAAAATATTAAGTTTGCATTAAAAAAAGTTTTATTTATCTTCTTTATTTTTGCGCGTGCGTTTTATTTTGTGTCAGCGCATATTTATTTGAGTGAAATGCATTTGCTTAATATCATCGTGAGAAAGGGCTGATATTAAAATCATAATGAAGACAACATCATGCAGGCCTACAGAAGATTCTGCATAAATTCATAATTCATACCGTGGCAGAAATCGATGAGACAAAAGCCTTCAAATGCGTCAAAATATTGCGTGTTTATGGTATTATTTCGATGCAATATGAAGTGTGTGTGTGTGTGTGTGTGTGTGTGTGTGTGTGTGTGTGTGTGTGTGTGTGTGTGTGTGTGTGTGTGTGTGTGTGTGTGTGTGTGTGTGTGTGTGTGTGTGTTATCAAATAGTACAGAACTCAAACGGATCCTACATCAAATAAATAAATGTGATGCAATGCGAACGCGTGTGTTTTTTAGATCATGACGCTCTTCAAACGCGTGACATTTGGAGATGAACATGACACTCGATTGATCCTACAGGCTTTTCTTCTCCTCTGCACATTATGAAATATGAATGTTGATGACTATCGGTGACTTTTGCCCTGGAGCTGCTCTTTAGCAGTCCAAACATGCGCCTTTATTATCAACCCGAACACACGCGTGAAGCATCTTTTGTAAAATAAATAAATATGAATAAATAAATGAAATAATAAAACATCCCAGGCCTGAAATTCATTGGCGAACCGGTTGCTAAGAAACAGACAGAGAGATGGATTGAGAAGGAATAGTCGATCAATTCTACAGAGAGAGAGAGAGAGAGAGAGAGAGAAATGGTCCATTTTGCATTTTTCTTTTCTTTCTTTCTCTTGCAAAGAGACATTAAAAATACAGCTATATCGAAAACTGCAGATTTGCATGCATATGCATTAATATTAAACATTTGTGCTGTTATATACACACACACACACACACACACACACACACACACACACACACACTGACCCTACCCCTAAACCTACCCATCACACACACACACACACACACACACACACACACACACACACACACACACACACACACACACACACACACACACACACACACACACACACACACACACACACACACACACACACACACACTGCCCCTACCCCTAAACCTACCCATCACACACACACACACACACACACACACACACACACACACACACACACACACACACACACACACTGCCCCTACCCCTAAACCTACCCATCACACACACACACACACACACACACACACACACACACACACACACACACACACACACACACACACACACACACACACACACACACACACACACACACACACACACACACACACACACACACACACTGCCCCTACCCCTAAACCTACCCATCACACACACACACACACACACACACACACACACACACACACTGCCCCTACCCCTAAACCTACCCATCACACACACACACACACACACACACACACACACACACACACACACACACACACACTGACCCTACCCCTAAACCTACCCATCACACACACACACACACACACACACACACACACACACACACACACACACACACACACACACACACACACACACACACACACACACACACGCACACTGTGTTCACTGTGTGCAGTTCACTTTCTGTGAAAAAAACCTCATTCTGTGATTTATAAGCATTTTGAAAAGTGAGGACATGGGGAACGTCCTCATATTTCACCCCCTTTTTGTAATACCCATGTCATTATACACATTTGTGTCCTGATATTTCACAAAAACATGCCCACACACAACCACACACACACACATTTAAATACACACACAATATCCTCCTCAAAACAGATCAAGGAAATACTTGTGAATTTGAGCACTCATGTGCCCACATAAACACTAGTACACACACACACACACACACACACACACACACACACACACACACACACACACACACACACACACACACACACACACACACACACACACACACACACACACACACACACACACTGTGAGGATATTGAGAATGGATATTGATCTCCAGCTCTGTCTCATCTCTATTCTACAGTAGCACTGAATGCCAAACTCTCTCGTTCTCCTTCACTTCTTCACTTCTTCACTTCTTCCTCTCTTCCTCCAGCTGAGGAGTGTTTTCTGTGCTCTGTGTGAATTTATTAGGACCAAAATATCTGGAATCGCTATGGAAACACAATGAGATCAGAAGCTCTGGCCCAGTTTGACTCGTGCAGATTTCAGATGTGTGTGTGTGTGTGTGTGTGTGTGTGATGCTGTTTCCCACAATGCAATGCACTGGACTTGACCTTCCATTTCCAGTGTGAAGCATCACGCACTAAAGGAACTGTGTCACCATTTCATTCCTCATTATTTCAGTGAGATGCATGCACAACATTTCATTTTTTTATTTTTTTTATTTCTGTTCCTCATGGAAACCCTAAACCCGACATAACAGAAACTGGCATAAATCTCACACTTAACGTTAATCTTGCAAAAAAAAAAAATCATAATATGACACGTAATATGGGCATTTACTCTCCCTTTCGAGTGTCATGGCAAAGCATGCTGGGAAATAGAAATCCCAGCCCAGTTTCAGATAAATTTTAGTTAGTCTAAATTAAAAGAAACAAGTTGATAAAACTCAAAACAATGAAAGAGTTCAGATGACTTAAAATGTGTTAGTTTTGAGAACAAAAAAGAAAAAGAACTTTCTAAATACTCATAAAAGTTCATTTGTTTGAACCAACCAGTTTTAGCCCAGCGATTGGGTTACTTTAGCCCAGCGATTGGGTCGTTTTAGCCCAGCGATTAGGTCGTTTTAGCCCAGCGATTGGGTCGTTTTAGCCCAGCGATTGGGTCGTTTTAGCCCAGCGATTGGGTTGTTTTAGCCCAGCGATTGGGTCGTTTTAGCCCAGCAATTGGGTTGTTTTAGCCCAGGGATTAGGGCGTGTAAGCCCAGCGATTGGGTCGTTTTAGCCCGGCGATTGGGTCCTTTTAACCCAGCAATTGGGTCGGTTTAACCCAGCAATTGGGTCATTTTAGCCCACCGATTGGGTTGTTTTAGCCCAGCGATGGGGTTGTTTTAGCCCAGCGATTGGGTCGTTTTAGCCCAGGAATTGGGTCGTTTTAGCCCAGCGATTGGGTTGTTTTAGCCCAGCGATTGGGTCGTTTTAGCCCAGCGATTGGGTTGTTTTAGCCCAGGGATTGGGGCGTGTAAGCCCAGCGATTGGGTCGTTTTAGCCCGGCGATTGGGTCCTTTTAACCCAGCAATTGGGTCATTTTAGCCCACCGATTGGGTCGTTTTAGCCCAGCGATTGGGTTGTTTTAACCCAGCGATTGGGTCGTTTTAACCCAGCAATTGGGTCGTTTTAGCCCACCGATTGGGTTGTTTTAGCCCAGCGATTGGGTTGTTTTAGCCCAGCGATTGGGTCGTTTTAACCCAGCGATTGGGTTGTTTTTGCCCAGCGATTGGGTCGTTTGAGCCCAGCGATTGGGTCGTTTTAGCCCAGGAATTGGGTCGTTTTAGCCCAGCGATTGGGTTGTTTTGGCCCAGCGATGGGGTCGTTTTAGCCCAGCGATTGGGTCGTTTTAGCCCAGGAATTGGGTCGTTTTAGCCCACCGATTGGGTTGTTTTAGCCCAGCGATGGGGTCGTTTTAGCCCAGCGATTGGGTCGTTTTAGCCCAGGAATTGGGTCGTTTTAGCCCAGCGATTGGGTCGTTTTAGCCCAGGAATTGGGTCGTTTTAGCCCACCGATTGGGTTGTTTTAGCCCAGCGATGGGGTCGTTTTAGCCCAGCGATTGGGTCGTTTTAGCCCAGGAATTGGGTCGTTTTAGCCCAGCGATTGGGTTGTTTTAGCCCAGCGATTGGGTCGTTTTAGCCCAGCGATTGGGTTGTTTTAGCCCAGGGATTGGGGCGTGTAAGCCCAGCGATTGGGTCGTTTTAGCCCGGCGATTGGGTCCTTTTAACCCAGCAATTGGGTCATTTTAGCCCACCGATTGGGTCGTTTTAGCCCAGCGATTGGGTTGTTTTAACCCAGCGATTGGGTCGTTTTAACCCAGCAATTGGGTCATTTTAGCCCACCGATTGGGTTGTTTTAGCCCAGCGATTGGGTTGTTTTAGCCCAGCGATTGGGTCGTTTTAACCCAGCGATTGGGTTGTTTTTGCCCAGCGATTGGGTCGTTTTAGCCCAGCGATTGGGTCAGTTTAACCCAACGATTGGGTCGGTTTAACCCAGCTATTGGGTCATTTTAGCCCAGCTATTGGGTCATTTTAGCCCAGCGATTGGGTTGTTTTAGCCTAGCGATTGGGTTGCTTTAGCCCAGCGATTGGGGTGTTTTAGCCTAGCAATTGGGTTGCTTTAGCCCAGCGATTGGGTTGCTTTAGCCCAGCGATTGGGTTGCTTTAGCCCAGCGATTGGGTTGTTTTAGCCTAGCGATTGGGTTGCTTTAGCCCAGCGATTGGTTTGCTTTAGCCCTGCGATTGGTTTGCTTTAGCCCAGCGATTGGTTTGCTTTAGCCCAGCGATTGGTTTGCTTTAGCCCAGCGATTGGTTTGCTTTAGCCCAGCGATTGGTTTGCTTTAGCCCTGCGATTGGTTTGCTTTAGCCCAGCGATTGGGTTGCTTTAGCCCAGCGATTGGTTTGCTTTAGCCCAGCGATTGGGTTGCTTTAGCCCAGCGATTGGGTTGCTTTAGCCCAGCGATTGGGTTGCTTTAGCCCAGCGATTGGGTTGTTTTAGCCTAGCGATTGGGTTGCTTTAGCCCAGCGATTGGTTTGCTT
>NC_137102.1:60391822-60401822 GCF_949357685.1 Gobio gobio | reverse complement strand
ATGTAACGAGTAAAGTAACGCATTACAAGTAATGTGCATTATGTAATCAGATTACTTTTCTGATGTAACGAGTAAAGAAACGCATTACAAGTAATGTGCATTATGTAATCAGATTACTTTTCTAATGTAACGAGTAAAGTAACGCATTACAAGTAATGTGCATTATGTAATCAGATTACTTTTCTAATGTAACGAGTAAAGTAACGCATTACAAGTAATGTGCATTATGTAATCAGATTACTTTTCTAATGTTACGAGTAAAGTAACGCATTACAAGTAATGTGCATTATGTAATCAGATTACTTTTCTAATGTTACGAGTAAAGTAACGCATTACAAGTAATGTGCATTATGTAATCAGATTACTTTTCTAATGTAACGAGTAAAGTAACGCATTACAAGTAATGTGCATTATGTAATCAGATTACTTTTCTAATATGACGAGTAAAGTAACGCATTACAAGTAACGTGCATTATGTAATCAGATTACTTTTCTGATGTAACGAGTAAAGTAACGCATTACAAGTAACGTGCATTATGTAATCAGATTACTTTTCTGATGTAATGAGTAAAGTAACGCATTACAAGTAACGTGCATTATGTAATCAGATTACTTTTCTAATGTTACGAGTAAAGTAACTCATTACAAGTATCGTGAATTATGTAATCAGATTACTTTTCTAATGTAACGAGTAAAGTAACGCATTACAAGTAATGTGCATTATGTAATCAGATTACTTTTCTAATATAACGAGTAAAGTAACGCATTACAAGTAACCTGCATTATGTAATCAGATTACTTTTCTGATGTAACGATTAAAGTAACGCATTACAAGTAACGTGCATTATGTAATCAGATTACTTTTCTGATGTAACGAGTAAAGTAACTCATTACAAGTAACGTGCATTATGTAATCAGATTACTTTTCTGATGTAACGAGTAAAGTAACTCATTACAAGTAACGTGCATTATGTAATCAGATTACTTTTCTAATGTAACAAGTAAAGTAACGCATAACAAGTAACGTGCATTATGTAATCAGATTACTTTTCTGATGTAACGAGTAAAGTAACTCATTACAAGTAACGTGCATTATGTAATCAGATTACTTTTCTAATGTAACGAGTAAAGTAACGCATTACAAGTAACGTGCATTATGTAATCAGATTACTTTTCTGATGTAACGAGTAAAGTAACTCATTACAAGTAACGTGCATTATGTAATCAGATTACTTTTCTGATGTAACGAGTAAAGTAACTCATTACAAGTAACGTGCATTATGTAATCAGATTACTTTTCAAATGTAACGAGTAAAGTAACGCATAACAAGTAACGTGCATTATGTAATCAGATTACTTTTCTAATGTAACGAGTAAAGTAACGCATAACAAGTAACGTGCATTATGTAATCAGATTACTTTTCTAATGTAACGAGTAAAGTAACGCATTACAAGTAACGTGCATTATGTAATCAGATTACTTTTCTAATGTAACAAGTAAAGTAACGCATTACAAGTAACGTGCATTATGTAATCAGATTACTTTTCTGATGTAACGAGTAAAGTAACTCATTACAAGTAACGTGCATTATGTAATCAGATTACTTTTCTGATGTAACGAGTAAAGTAACTCATTACAAGTAACGTGCATTATGTAATCAGATTACTTTTCTGATGTAACGAGTAAAGTAACTCATTACAAGTAACGTGCATTATGTAATCAGATTACTTTTCTGATGTAACGAGTAAAGTGACTCATTACAAGTAACGTGCATTATGTAATCAGATTACTTTTCTAATGTAACAAGTAAAGTAACGCATTACAAGTAACGTGCATTATGTAATCAGATTACTTTTCTGATGTAACGAGTAAAGTGACTCATTACAAGTAACGTGCATTATGTAATCAGATTACTTTTCTAATGTAACAAGTAAAGTAACGCATTACAAGTAACGTGCATTATGTAATCAGATTACTTTTCTGATGTAACGAGTAAAGTAACTCATTACAAGTAACGTGCATTATGTAATCAGATTACTTTTTTTTGGACATAACTGCAAATTACAATCCAATAACACAAACACATTTATTTACAGCCAACACAGTGACTGCAGATGAAGTATTTTCAAGAACAACCGTCACAGTACCCTCTAAAAAATGCTGGGTTAAAAATCTCCCAAGTTGGGTTGAAAATGGACTAACCCAGCAATTGGGTTGTTTTAACTCAGCAATTGGGTTGTTTTAAGCAAACATTTAACCCAACCGCTGAGTTAAAACAACCATTTTCAACCCAACTTGGGTTATTTTTAACCCAACATTTTTTAGAGTGTAATAGTATGAATATGAATATGAAATATGGCTAGTAATGCATGATGTCCAATTTAGCAGACAGACGATTAATCAGAATATTCTCCCAATCTAAAATCAATACTTGGAAAATTTAACAGTGATATGACTCCGTAGATGTCCAACATTTTCTCCCCTAGGATAGAAGGAATGGATGGATATTCCAGAGCAACTTGGCATTTCTGACTGTAGAGATTGAACTATGCCATCCACTGTAATGACCTCTACGCATGAAAGGGTTAAAAAGGAAAATCCAAAATGCTATTCGACTCTTCTGAATGCACACATGCCGTTCCCTCATCAGTGACGGTCAGTATTCTGTGAAGTCCTGTATGTGTGGTTTGTGACACTTTGTGCTGAAGTGCATTAGGATTCTTCATTGGGTTTGTCGCGGCCCGCGGCGCGTGTGCAATCAGGCTCTATAAAAACACACCGTGGACGAGAGTTGAGAAACTGATTGGAGAGCTCTTACAGAAGTGAGCTGTGTGTGTGTATGTGTGTGTGTGTGTGTGTGTGTGTGTGTGTGGCGCCTGAATGCTGCAAAAGGCATTGTTATTAGTATTGATCCATATCCTTGACTTAGGTGGTAAAATGTGCTCTATTATTAGGCCTGTGTGCTGTGTTTTCACTGTTTGAGAGGTGTCCTTTCCAGGACGAGATGTGTGAAAGCCTCTAAATCTGGACACACACACACACACACACACACACACACACACACACTGAGACCTTTAAAGGTCAGCGCACCTGAATATGGACCTCAGTGGACATTGCATATTGTGATTATTCTCTCTTAACTGGTATTAGTATATATTAAATTTGTTTTATTTTTATATTTTAATTTTAATTGTATTTATATTTGTTGTGTGTTTTTGTCATTTTGATTATTTATTTTTTTATTTCAGTTATTGTTACTATTATAGTTTTTGATATTTTGAAATAGTTTTTATATTCTCTGTTTTGAGTAAAATTTTAGTTAATTTTGATGTGTTTTTGTCTTTTTTATAAGTTTTAAGTTTTTATTAATTTTATTTCAGTTATTTTAGCAAATTTATGCACTAATATAGTTTTTATTCATATTTTAAATTAGTTTTATATTCTCGGTTTTGAGTTTATTTGTAGTTAAATTTGAGTTCATCTAATGTTTTGTCATTTTTATTATTTTTTTTTTAATTAATTCTGTTTCAGTTTCAGTTATTGTAGTAAATTTGTACTATTATAGTTTTTATTGATATTTTGAATTATATTCTATTTAATTGTTTTTATTTTCATTTTAGTTACAATTTTAGTAATTTTGTTGTGTTTTTGTAATTTTTATTAGTTTTCAGTTTGTATTCATTTTATTTCATTTTTAATTATTTTAGTAAACTGAGTATTATTATAGTTTTTTAAAAATATTTTTAATTAGTTATATTATCTTTATTGATTTTCATTTTAGTTATTGTAGTAAATGTGCTATTATAGTTTTTGTTAATATTTTGAATTAGTTTTATTATCTGTATTGATTTTAATTTTAGTTCAAGTTTATTAACTTTGTTGTGTTTTTGTCATTTTGGTTTTTTTATTCATTTTATTTCAGTTTTAGTTATTTTAGGAAATTGAGGTACTATTATAGTTTTTATTAATATTTTTAATTCGTTTTTATATTCTCTCTCTTTATTTTAATTTTAGTTAAATTTTAGTAAATTTTGTTTAGGTTTTGTCTTTTTTATTAGTTTAAAGTTTTGTATTCATTTTATTTAAGTTTGAGTTATTTTAGTAATATCTGTTTGGTAAACTATATTTATACACTATTACAGTTTTTATTCATATTTTGAATTAGTTTTATATTTCCTGTTTTGAGTTTAATTTTAGTTGCATTTTTAGTAATTTTGTCATATTTATTCATTTTTTTTATTAATTGTATTTCAGGTTTAGTTATTTTAGTGCATCAAGTTAAACTAAATGAAAATGCTTTTTAAAGTGTTTTAAATATAAAATTTTAGTTAATGATTATTTTATTTCAAGTAATGCATTTGTTTATGTTTGTTTTATTTCTCATCTGTTTCAAACACATGCATATAAAGTGTGTGTGTTTGTGTGTGTTTGCAGGAGGACCTCAGTGTGCCTGTAACTTCACATTTTACTAAGCACATTTTTAGTGCCATATGTCAGAGGTCAAAGGTCAGAAGGGGTGACCGATCACCATAATCAGATCTATAGAGGCTCTTAAGTGACCAGAAACATTTACTGAGATGCGAAACAATAATAGATGTTTGCAGATGATTTAGCATGAGTTGAGCTTTAACATATTCATATTCATATTCAAATTCAGAATGTAAGTATCAAATACATCTTCCACAAACACACATTACAGCATTACAAGAGATGTTTTACTCGATAAAACTGAACTCGTTCGCTGTCAGAACGGTTCAGGGGTTCAGCAACTCAGAGGTCAGGGGGAGAAGTGAGTGAGGTCAAAGGTCAGCTGTGTGTTAAATTCTCCAGGAGGGATGTTACGTAACACGTGGCGTTTATGACGTGTCACGCGGTGGAAATGTTTTATTAGCATGACGAAGAGGTCAAGAGAGTTCAGGTGCTGTTTAGCCCCTTTTTACAAAACACACTTACCAATAAATCTCACACGCTGGATATCCAGTCCTGAAAACCTCTAAAGTTCAGGAAAACCAGTGTGTCTGTGATCCGACGGGAAAACCAGTGTGTCTGTGATCCGACGGGAAAACCAGTGTGTCTGTGATCGGATGGGAAACAAGTGTGTCTGTGATCTGAGGGGAAAACCAGTGTGTCTGTGATCTGAGGGGAAAACCAGTGTGTCTGTGATCTGATGGGAAAACCAGTGTGTCTGTGATCTGAGGGGAAAACCAGTGTGTCTGTGATCTGAGGGGAAAACCAGTGTGTCTGTGATCTGATGGGAAAACCAGTGTGTCTGTGATCGGATGGGAAAACCAGTGTGTCTGTGATCTGAGGGGAAAACCAGTGTGTCTGTGATCCGAGGGGAAAACCAGTGTGTCTGTGATCTGAGGGGAAAACCAGTGTGTCTGTGATCCGACAGGAAAACCAGTGTGTCTGTGATCTGAGGGGAAAACCAGTGTGTCTGTGATCTGAGGGGAAAACCAGTGTGTCTGTGATCCGATGGGAAAACCAGTGTGTCTGTGATCCGACAGAAAACCAGTGTGTCTGTAATCCGACAGAAAACCAGTGTGTCTGTGATGCGACAGGAAACCAGTGTGTCTGTGATCCGATGGGAAAACCAGTGTGTCTGTAATCAGACAGAAAACCAGTGTGTCTGTGATCCGATGGGAAAACCAGTGTGTCTGTAATCCGACAGAAAACCAGTGTGTCTGTGATGTGACAGGAAACCAGTGTGTCTGTGATGCGACAGAAAACCAGTGTGTCTGTAATCAGACAGAAAACCAGTGTGTCTGTGATCAGACAGCAAACCAGTGTGTCTGTGATCCGATGGGAAAACCAGTGTGTCTGTAATCAGACAGAAAACCAGTGTGTCTGTGATCCGATGGGAAAACCAGTGTGTCTGTAATCCGACAGAAAACCAGTGTGTCTGTGATGCGACAGGAAACCAGTGTGTCTGTAATCAGACAGAAAACCAGTGTGTCTGTGATCAGACAGCAAACCAGTGTGTCTGTGATCAGACAGCAAACCAGTGTGTCTGTGATCAGACAGCAAACCAGTGTGTCTGTGATGCGACAGAAAACCAGTGTGTCTGTGATCAGACAGAAAACCAGTGTGTCTGTGATCCGACAGAAAACCAGTGTGTCTGTGATGCGACAGAAAACCAGTGTGTCTGTGATGCGACAGAAAACCAGTGTGTCTGTGATGCGACAGAAAACCAGTGTGTCTGTAATCCGACAGAAAACCAGTGTGTCTGTGATGCGACAGGAAACCAGTGTGTCTGTGATGCGACAGAAAACCAGTGTGTCTGTGATCAGACAGCAAACCAGTGTGTCTGTGATCAGACAGCAAACCAGTGTGTCTGTGATGCGACAGAAAACCAGTGTGTCTGTGATCCGACAGGAAAACCAGTGTGTCTGTGATCCGACAGGAAAACCAGTGTGTCTGTGATCCGACAGGAAAACCAGTGTGTCTGTGATCAGACAGAAAACCAGTGTGTCTGTGATCAGACAGCAAACCAGTGTGTCTGTGATCCGACAGGAAAACCAGTGTGTCTGTGATCCGACAGGAAAACCAGTGTGTCTGTGATCCGACAGAAAACCAGTGTGTCTGTGATGCGACAGAAAACCAGTGTGTCTGTGATCAGACAGAAAACCAGTGTGTCTGTGATCCGACAGAAAACCAGTGTGTCTGTGATCTGACGGGAAACCAGTGTGTCTGTGATCCGACAGGAAAACCAGTGTGTCTGTGATCCGACAGAAAACCAGTGTGTCTGTGATCTGATGGGAAAACCAGTGTGTCTGTGATCCGACAGGAAACCAGTGTGTCTGTGATGCGACAGGAAACCAGTGTGTCTGTGATGCGACAGGAAACCAGTGTGTCTGTGATCCGACAGAAAACCAGTGTGTCTGTGATCTGATGGGAAAACCAGTGTGTCTGTGATCAGACAGCAAACCAGTGTGTCTGTGATCCGACAGCAAACCAGTGTGTCTGTGATCAGACAGAAAACCAGTGTGTCTGTGATCTGATGGGAAAACCAGTGTGTCTGTAATCCGACAGGAAACCAGTGTGTCTGTGATCCGACAGGAAACCAGTGTGTCTGTGATCTGACGGGAAAACCAGTGTGTCTGTGATCTGATGGGAAAACCAGTGTGTCTGTGATGCGACAGGAAACCAGTGTGTCTGTGATCTGATGGGAAAACCAGTGTGTCTGTGATCCGACAGGAAACCAGTGTGTCTGTGATCTGATGGGAAAACCAGTGTGTCTGTGATGCGACAGGAAACCAGTGTGTCTGTGATCTGATGGGAAAACCAGTGTGTCTGTGATCAGACAGCAAACCAGTGTGTCTGTGATCCGACAGCAAACCAGTGTGTCTGTGATGCGACAGGAAACCAGTGTGTCTGTGATCTGATGGGAAAACCAGTGTGTCTGTGATGCGACAGGAAACCAGTGTGTCTGTGATCTGATGGGAAAACCAGTGTGTCTGTGATCAGACAGCAAACCAGTGTGTCTGTGATCCGACAGCAAACCAGTGTGTCTGTAATCCGACAAGAAACCAGTGTGTCTGTGATCTGACGGGAAACCAGTGTGTCTGTGATCTGACGGGAAACCAGTGTGTCTGTGATCTGACGGGAAACCAGTGTGTCTGTGATCCGACGGGAAACCAGTGTGTCTGTGATCCGACGGGAAACCAGTGTGTCTGTGATCCGACAGGAAACCAGTGTGTCTGTGATCTGACGGGAAAACCAGTGTGTCTGTGATCTGATGGGAAAACCAGTGTGTCTGTGATGCGACAGGAAACCAGTGTGTCTGTGATCTGATGGGAAAACCAGTGTGTCTGTGATCCGACAGGAAACCAGTGTGTCTGTGATCTGATGGGAAAACCAGTGAGTCTGTGATCCGACAGGAAACCAGTGTGTCTGTGATCCGACGGGAAACCAGTGTGTCTGTGATCCGACGGGAAACCAGTGTGTCTGTGATCCGACAGGAAACCAGTGTGTCTGTGATCTGACGGGAAAACCAGTGTGTCTGTGATCTGATGGGAAAACCAGTGTGTCTGTGATGCGACAGGAAACCAGTGTGTCTGTGATCTGATGGGAAAACCAGTGTGTCTGTGATCCGACAGGAAACCAGTGTGTCTGTGATCTGATGGGAAAACCAGTGTGTCTGTGATGCGACAGGAAACCAGTGTGTCTGTGATCTGATGGGAAAACCAGTGTGTCTGTGATCAGACAGCAAACCAGTGTGTCTGTGATCCGACAGCAAACCAGTGTGTCTGTGATGCGACAGGAAACCAGTGTGTCTGTGATCTGATGGGAAAACCAGTGTGTCTGTGATGCGACAGGAAACCAGTGTGTCTGTGATCTGATGGGAAAACCAGTGTGTCTGTGATGCGACAGGAAACCAGTGTGTCTGTGATCTGATGGGAAAACCAGTGTGTCTGTGATCAGACAGCAAACCAGTGTGTCTGTGATCCGACAGCAAACCAGTGTGTCTGTAATCCGACAAGAAACCAGTGTGTCTGTGATCTGACGGGAAACCAGTGTGTCTGTGATCTGACGGGAAACCAGTGTGTCTGTGATCCGACAGGAAACCAGTGTGTCTGTGATCCGACGGGAAACCAGTGTGTCTGTGATCCGACGGGAAACCAGTGTGTCTGTGATCCGACGGGAAACCAGTGTGTCTGTGATCCGACAGGAAACCAGTGTGTCTGTGATCTGATGGGAAACCAGTGTGTCTGTGATCAGACGGGAAACCAGTGTGTCTGTGATCTGACGGGAAACCAGTGTGTCTGTGATCCGACGGGAAACCAGTGTGTCTGTGATCTGATGGGAAACCAGTGTGTCTGTGATCAGACGGGAAACCAGTGTGTCTGTGATCTGACGGGAAACCAGTGTGTCTGTGATCCGACGGGAAACCAGTGTGTCTGTGATCAGACAGCAAACCAGTGTGTCTGTGATCCGACAGAAAACCAGTGTGTCTGTGATCTGATGGGAAACCAGTGTGTCTGTGATCAGACGGGAAACCAGTGTGTCTGTGATCTGACGGGAAACCAGTGTGTCTGTGATCTGACGGGAAACCAGTGTGTCTGTGATCCGACGGGAAAACCAGAAAACCAATTTTATTATTAATATTAATAATAATAATATTTTTGATCAAATGAATGCAGCTTTGGTGAGCAGAAGAGACTTGTTTAAACATTTTTAAAAATCTGAATTATTCCAAACTTTTAACCAGTAAAATTGCAAAAATACCAGTCAAAAGTTTGGAATCGTGGAGCTCGTGGTGGGTCTGATTTAAAGGCTTTATATGTATATGAATTAGTCAGAAATCTGCAGACTGTAATGTGTGAGTGTGTGTTTGCCCTTGTGCTCGTCCTCCACCCCAGGACTCTAACACACGGCTGTCTCCGTCCTGCCACTGCTTTTAAATTAATATATTGATATTGACAAGCCATCTGCTGCAGGGCATAAATTACTGGAGGAAGAAGGCTTTGATCACGTGCCTTTTCCCATCCATGATGACATACACACTCCTCTGGGATGGACGGAGCTTTAACAATCCGCATTTACATCCATGCATTCCTCAGATGCTTTTAAAGCCACTTACATCATGCATACATAAATCTCACCTGAAATATGCATATATGCATACAAATCTCGTGAAATAACGTGGGGGAAAAAAACTAAAGCATATTTTTTAAATTGTTAGTTTGCTTAGTTTTAGTATTTATTTATGATGATTTAAATAAAATTAAAACATTGTGTTGCATTTAATTTTTTGTATGTATCTTTTGTCAAATCAATTTATTTTAAAATAATATTTTGATTTTTTATTCCTTCATTGGATAAGCACATTTTTCATTTTAACTTCAATGAACTCAAAATGTTAATATTTAGTTTACAGTGTTTAACATTAACTAACAATAAGCAGTACAGTGTTTATTAATCTTTATTAACATTAGTTAAAAATACAATTATTCCTTTACATAATAATAACAGCCTTTGATTCATGTAATGTAGAAA
>NC_137102.1:60301822-60384322 GCF_949357685.1 Gobio gobio | reverse complement strand
ACCCTCAGGTCATCCTAGGTGAATATGACATTCTTCTTTCAGACAAACACAATCTGAGTTATATTAATGATATTCTGGCTCTTCCAAGCTTTATAATGGCAGTGTCATTTTTGAAGTCCATAAAAGTGCATCCTTCCATCATAAAAGTGCATCCATCTGTCATAAAAGTGCGTCCATCCATCATAAAAGTGCATCTATCCATCATAAAAGTGCATCCATCTGTCATAAACGTGCGTCCATCCATCATAAAAGTGCGTCCATCCATCATAAAAGTGCATCTATCCATCATAAAAGTGCGTCCATCCATCATAAAAGTGCATCTATCCATCATAAAAGTGCGTCCATCCATCATAAAAGTGCATCTATCCATCATAAAAGTGCATCTATCCATCATAAAAGTGCGTCCATCCATCATAAAAGTGCATCCATCCATCATAAAAGTGCGTCCATCCATCATAAAAGTGCATCTATCCATCATAAAAGTGCGTCCATCCATCATAAAAGTGCATCCTTCCATCATAAAAGTGCATCCATCTGTCATAAACGTGCGTCCATCCATCATAAAAGTGCGTCCATCCATCATAAAAGTGCATCTATCCATCATAAAAGTGCGTCCATCCATCATAAAAGTGCATCTATCCATCATAAAAGTGCGTCCATCCATCATAAAAGTGCATCTATCCATCATAAAAGTGCATCTATCCATCATAAAAGTGCGTCCATCCATCATAAAAGTGCATCCATCCATCATAAAAGTGCGTCCATCCATCATAAAAGTGCATCTATCCATCATAAAAGTGCGTCCATCCATCATAAAAGTGCATCTATCCATCATAAAAGTGCATCTATCCATCCATCATAAAAGTGCATCTATCCATCATAAAAGTGCGTCCATCCATCATAAAAGTGCATCTATCCATCATAAAAGTGCATCTATCCATCATAAAAGTGCGTCCATCCATCATAAAAGTGCATCTATCCATCATAAAAGTGCGTCCATCCATCATAAAAGTGCATCTATCCATCATAAAAGTGCGTCCATCCATCATAAAAGTGCATCTATCCATCATAAAAGTGCGTCCATCCATCATAAAAGTGCATCTATCCATCCATCATAAAAGTGCATCTATCCATCATAAACGTGCGTCCATCCATCATAAAAGTGTGTCCATCCATCATAAAAGTGCATCTATCCATCATAAAAGTGTGTCCATCCATCATAAACGTGCGTCCATCCATCATAAAAGTGTGTCCATCCATCATAAAAGTGCATCTATCCATCATAAAAGTGCGTCCATCCATCATAAAAGTGCATCTATCCATCATAAAAGTGCGTCCATCCATCATAAAAGTGCATCTATCCATCATAAAAGTGCGTCCATCCATCATAAAAGTGCATCTATCCATCATAAAGCGTCCATCCATCATAAAAGTGCATCCATCCATCATAAAAGTGCATCTATCCATCATAAAAGTGCGTCCATCCATCATAAAAGTGCATCTATCCATCATAAAAGTGCATCTATCCATCATAAAAGTGCGTCCATCCATCATAAAAGTGCATCTATCCATCATAAAAGTGCATCTATCCATCATAAAAGTGCGTCCATCCATCATAAAAGTGCATCTATCCATCATAAAAGTGCGTCCATCCATCATAAAAGTGCATCTATCCATCATAAAAGTGCGTCCATCCATCATAAAAGTGCATCTATCCATCCATCATAAAAGTGCATCTATCCATCATAAACGTGCGTCCATCCATCATAAAAGTGTGTCCATCCATCATAAAAGTGCATCTATCCATCATAAAAGTGTGTCCATCCATCATAAACGTGCGTCCATCCATCATAAAAGTGTGTCCATCCATCATAAAAGTGCATCTATCCATCATAAAAGTGCGTCCATCCATCATAAAAGTGCATCTATCCATCATAAAAGTGCGTCCATCCATCATAAAAGTGCATCTATCCATCATAAAAGTGCGTCCATCCATCATAAAAGTGCATCTATCCATCATAAAGCGTCCATCCATCATAAAAGTGCATCCATCCATCATAAAAGTGCATCTATCCATCATAAAAGTGCGTCCATCCATCATAAAAGTTCGCCATCCATCATAAAAGTGCATCTATCCATCATAAAAGTGCATCTATCCATTATAAAAGTGCATCTATCCATCATAAAAGTGCATCTATCCATCATAAAAGTGCATCCATCCATCATAAAAGTGCATCTATCCATCATAAAAGTGCGTCCATCCATCATAAAAGTGCATCTATCCATCATAAAGCGTCCATCCATCATAAAAGTGCATCCATCCATCATAAAAGTGCATCTATCCATCATAAAAGTTCGCCATCCATCATAAAAGTGCATCTATCCATCATAAAAGTGCATCTATCCATCATAAATATAAAAGTGCATCTATCCATCATAAAAGTGCGTCCATCCATCATAAAAGTTCGCCATCCATCATAAAAGTGCATCTATCCATCATAAAAGTGCATCTATCCATCATAAAAGTGCATCTATCCATCATAAAAGTGCGTCCATCCATCATAAAAGTGCATCTATCCATCATAAAAGTGCATCTATCCATCATAAAAGTGCATCTATCCATCATAAAGCGTCCATCCATCATAAAAGTGCATCTATCCATCATAAAAGTGCGTCCATCCATCATAAAAGTGCATCTATCCATCATAAAGCGTCCATCCATCATAAAAGTGCATCTATCCATCATAAAAGTGCATCTATCCATCATAAAAGTGCGTCCATCCATCATAAAAGTGCATCTATCCATCATAAAAGTGCGTCCATCCATCATAAAAGTGCATCTATCCATCATAAAAGTGCATCTATCCATCATAAAAGTGCGTCCATCCATCATAAAAGTGCATCTATCCATCATAAAAGTGCGTCCATCCATCATAAAAGTGCATCTATCCATCATAAAAGTGCGTCCATCCATCATAAAAGTGCATCTATCCATCCATCATAAAAGTGCATCTATCCATCATAAACGTGCGTCCATCCATCATAAAAGTGTGTCCATCCATCATAAAAGTGCATCTATCCATCATAAAAGTGTGTCCATCCATCATAAACGTGCGTCCATCCATCATAAAAGTGTGTCCATCCATCATAAAAGTGCATCTATCCATCATAAAAGTGCGTCCATCCATCATAAAAGTGCATCTATCCATCATAAAAGTGCGTCCATCCATCATAAAAGTGCATCTATCCATCATAAAAGTGCGTCCATCCATCATAAAAGTGCATCTATCCATCATAAAAGTGCATCTATCCATCATAAAAGTGCGTCCATCCATCATAAAAGTGCATCCATCCATCATAAAAGTGCATCTATCCATCATAAAAGTGCGTCCATCCATCATAAAAGTTCGCCATCCATCATAAAAGTGCATCTATCCATCATAAAAGTGCATCTATCCATTATAAAAGTGCATCTATCCATCATAAAAGTGCATCTATCCATCATAAAAGTGCATCCATCCATCATAAAAGTGCATCTATCCATCATAAAAGTGCGTCCATCCATCATAAAAGTGCATCTATCCATCATAAAGCGTCCATCCATCATAAAAGTGCATCCATCCATCATAAAAGTGCATCCATCCATCATAAAAGTGCATCTATCCATCATAAAAGTGCGTCCATCCATCATAAAAGTTCGCCATCCATCATAAAAGTGCATCTATCCATCATAAAAGTGCATCTATCCATCATAAAAGTGCATCTATCCATCATAAAAGTGCGTCCATCCATCATAAAAGTGCGTCCATCCATCATAAAAGTTCGCCATCCATCATAAAAGTGCATCTATCCATCATAAAAGTGCATCTATCCATCATAAAAGTGCATCTATCCATCATAAAAGTGCGTCCATCCATCATAAAAGTGCATCTATCCATCATAAAAGTGCATCTATCCATCATAAAAGTGCATCTATCCATCATAAAGCGTCCATCCATCATAAAAGTGCATCTATCCATCATAAAGCGTCCATCCATCATAAAAGTGCATCTATCCATCATAAAGCGTCCATCCATCATAAAAGTGCATCTATCCATCATAAAAGTGCGTCCATCCATCATAAAAGTGCATCTATCCATCATAAAGCGTCCATCCATCATAAAAGTGCATCTATCCATCATAAAGCGTCCATCCATCATAAAAGTGCATCTATCCATCATAAAAGTGCGTCCATCCATCATAAAAGTTCGCCATCCATCATAAAAGTGCATCTATCCATCATAAAAGTGCATCTATCCATTATAAAAGTGCATCCATCGATCATATAACTGCTCGTCACGGCTCCAGGGGTTAGTAAAGGCATTCTGAAGCGAAGTGATGCGTTTGTGTAAGAAAAATGTCCATATTTAAAAATGTATTCGCCGGAAGCTAGATCATTTACTTTAAAGTTTTTAAATATGGATATTTTTCTTACACAAACGCATCGATTCACTTCAGTCAAAAAATGAATTGGGTGGAAAAATAAAGCCACACTGTGAATAATAATGGAAGTCCATCATAAACATATATGTAATGAACCTATATATATATATATTTGCTCATCAGTATCTGCCCTGTCCCACAGCTGATGCTGGAGGCCTTCCGGGTGACGGAGCTCCGTCTTCTGCTCTCCAGGATGGGCAGGAGTAAGAGTGGCCTGAAGAAGGAGCTGATGACGAGAGTCCGGGATCTCCTGCTCAACGACTGCAGTGCGGAGCTGCTGTCTGCGGTCCGGGAGCTTCACACACTCCGCCAGGGCTCCAGAGACGCCCGCAGGAGCTCCAAGCCCAGCCCAGTCCAGATCATCTCCATGCCAGAGTAGGGTCGTACGATTAATCGAAAAATAACCGAAACCGACATTCAGAACCTCTAACCAACGTATTTTTCCCATGTGGGTTATTTGGGTTTTCACGTGACTCCGCCCCGTCAGTCACATCAAGTGCAGTCTGCAGACACACACAGAGATGCAGGAGCAGTTATCTGTGTTTATAGATGCCCAGACTCTCTATAGTAGCTGCATGTTTTACACAGTTTATACAGGTCAGTTAATTGCTGTTCTTATAGCCTACGCGCTGACACACACACAGACGGCGCGCGCAAGCCCGAAGCCGCTTTCACTTTCGTGCTCATAAAGTTTGTCAAGTATGCGTTTAAGGCTTGCCAGTTTCAACATTTAAAGCGATTGTGCACTATTCAAAAACAACAATACGGAAAACTTCTCCGTTCAGTGCTCAGCTTCTTTCTGTGACACAGAGCCGTGTCGCGTCTCTGATAACGCGCGCGCCCTGAAGGCAGATCTTTCACCTGCGTCCTCACACAGCTGTCATTTGTATGTGGTTTAAGCCCTGCCAGTTTGAACATTAAAGCGAGTTTCGACCATCAGATGAGTGTTATGTTGAACTAATGCCTGATATATTGTGACAAACGAACACTCAGACAGAAGCTCGCACATCACGTGAAGATCGCACGCAGAAACGCAGTGTAAACGCTGTCCTGTGACTAAAGTAAAGTCACTAAAGTAGCTCAGAAACTCAACCGTTATAGGCATACATTTTAATACCTTTGCAGTACAAACCACAGCTTCATAATGAACAGAGACGGTATGAGTAATTCACACACACTCACTCTCTCCAGTGTTTCCCCTACAATGTTTTCACAGCTGCGCAGCGCCACCGCTGGATTTTCAGCGCCACTGCAAAATCTTCACATGATCAGTAATATCACGACATTCACTTACACACTGTAAAGGAGAGAGAAAGATTGACGATGGCCAGAGAACTAAACAAAAATGTAGTCTGCTTACACTTTCACAATGTCACAGGGCTGTGATATTAATCTTATTTTATTTCCGCTTCCAAGGATTAAAAAAAGAAGATATGAGGTAAAACTATTATAAACTATGCTCAACTTCCGTCCCTTCAGCGCGCGCTGTCATTTCTCCCCAAACATGCATTTAACGTCAGATTCAACACAATCACTGATTGTTGTCAAATGCTCTCTCCACTTTGGCTATGGCAGAACGTGTTTGATTAAATGAAAAGCACAATAATCCGCGCAATAGACGCTGTTTCCAAGTTCAAGGCGGGTGTGTGTGTGTGTGTTTGTGTTTGTGTGTGTGTGTGTGTGTGTGTGTGTGTGTGTGTGTGTGTGTGCGCACGCTGCAAAACGGACCGACTTGCACATGCTTCGCGCGACTAAACCATCAAGTAGCCTACATAACAAAATAGCCTATATCTCAAAATGACAACCTCCGGTATGTAACAGCACCGCTGCTGGAAAAATTTCTAGGGCAAACACTGCTCTCATTGATGCATTCAGATAAATGTAATGTAGGCCTACTGTGTTAATGTATCTGTATCTGATGTACAACAAACAGAAATCTGCTCCATAGACAATAACTGCTGAAAGTGAACCATTTCCTTCAAGTATTTTAAAATCACAAAGAAATGCACTTTTTCATTAGAAAAAAAAAATCCTTTAACCTTTAATAGTAGAAAATATTTACAGTAAAAACCTTATTAGTGAACTTACTCAACAATATGAGGGCAAAAAAAAAGCAAAATAATGGTTCATTAATCGTAATCGAGGTCAAATGTTCAATTAATCGAGGTTTTTATTTTTGGTCAAATCGTTACAGCCCTACGCCGGAGTGTGTCTCTCCCGGGTCTGTGTGTGCGGAGCCACAGATGATCAAACTGCCCTTCTATCAGACGCTGGAGATCATCCTGCCTCCCTCACCTCTGGGTATGACTGAAGATCACGAATCACTCTTCACATCACCAAAGCATACATGCATGAGTGTTGTCTCATGTTTTCAGTGCCCACGTTTGGAGGATTCATGCAAAAGTCAGATTTCTTGATTCATCTCAGTGTGAATCAACAGACTCAGATCCAGAAGAGCCGGTGAGTTTCTGTCTCTGTGCTGTTGTTTGTAATGACGGATGTCCATATCGTGTGAAACAAGACAAAAATACTGAGGGAGAAAGTCTTTTTTTTGTGCAGTGTTTAGGGTTTTAAAATGTAAATGCATTTTTCACATTTCAGTAACCTTCACTTTTGAGCACCTGTGTTTGTTTTCCTACAAGAGTGACACATGCAATGCCGAATTCAAATGAACCAAAAGGGCATTTTAAACATGTTTAATGGTTCTGAAAAGAAAAACTCAAGTGAGTCGATTCGGTGAGGAAGTGAGTTGAATGACCAATTTAGTCCATGATTCAGACTAATGACTTTGTGATTGATTCACATTGATTTGGATGACTCTCGTGTTTGATTCACATTGATTAGGATGACTCTCGTGTTTGATTCACATTGATTCGGATGACTCTTGTGTTTGATTCACATGGATTAGGATGACTCTCGTGTTTGATTCACATGGATTAGGATGACTCTCGTGTTTGATTCACTTTGATAAGGATGACTCTCATGTTTCATTTACATTCATTCCTATAACATTCGTGTTTGATTCACATTGATTCAGATGACTCTCGTGTTTGATTCACATTAATTCAGATGACTCATATTTCATTTACATTCATTCCTATAACATTCGTGTTTGATTCACATTGATTCAGATGACTCTCGTGTTTGATTCACATTAATTCAGATGACTCATATTTCATTTACATTCATTCCTATAACACTCGTGTTTGATTCACATTGATTAGGATGACTCTGATTGATTCACATTGATTTCGGATATTCACATTGATTTCGGATGACTCTCATGTTTGATTCACATGGATTAGGATGACTCGTGTTTGATTCACTTTGATAAGTATGACTCTCATGTTTCATTTACATTCATTCCTATAACACTCGTGTTTGATTCACATTGATTAGGATGACTCTGATTGATTCACATTGATTTCGGATATTCACATTGATTTCGGATGACTCTCACGTTTGATTCACATTGATTTGGATGACTCTCGTTTGATTCACATTAATTCGGATGGCTCTCATGTTTGATTCACATTGATTCGGATGACTCTCGTGTTTGATTCACATTGATTAGGATGACTCTCGTGTTTGATTCACATTGATTAGGATGACTCATGTTTGATTCACATTGATTCGGATGATTCTCGTGTTTGATTCACTTTGATTAGGATGACTCTATGATTGATTTAGATGACTCTCGTGTTTGATTCACATTGATTAGGATGACTCTCGTGTTTGATTCACATTGATTAGGATGACTCATGTTTGATTCACATTGATTCGGATGATTCTCGTATTTGATTCACTTTGATTAGGATGACTCTGATTGATTCGCATTGATTTCGGATATTCACATTGATTTCGGATGACTCTCATGTTTGATTCACATTGATTAGGATGACTCTCGTGTTTGATTCACATTGATTTCGGATATTCACATTGATTTCGGATTACTCTGTGATTGATTCACATTGATTTAGATGACTGTGTTTGATTCACATTGATTTGGATGACTCTCGTGTTTGATTCACATTGATTAGGATGACTCTCGTGTTTGATTCACATTGATTCGGATGACTCTTGTGTTTGATTCACATGGATTAGGATGACTCTCGTGTTTGATTCACATGGATTAGGATGACTCGTGTTTGATTCACTTTGATAAGGATGACTCTCATGTTTCATTTATATTCATTCCTATAACATTCGTGTTTGATTCACATTGATTCAGATGAATCTCGTGTTTGATTCACATTAATTCAGATGACTCATATTTCATTTACATTCATTCCTATAACACTCGTGTTTGATTCACATTGATTAGGATGACTCTGATTGATTCGCATTGATTTCGGATATTCACATTGATTTCGGATGACTCTCATGTTTGATTCACATTGATTTGGATGACTCTCGTTTGATTCACATTAATTCGGATGGCTCTCATGTTTGATTCACATTGATTCGGATGACTCTCGTGTTTGATTCACATTGATTAGGATGACTCTCGTGTTTGATTCACATTGATTAGGATGACTCATGTTTGATTCACATTGATTCGGATGATTCTCGTGTTTGATTCACTTTGATTAGGATGACTCTGTGATTGATTTAGATGACTCTCGTGTTTGATTCACATTGATTAGGATGACTCTCGTGTTTGATTCACATTGATTAGGATGACTCATGTTTGATTCACATTGATTCGGATGATTCTCGTGTTTGATTCACTTTGATTAGGATGACTCATGTTTCATTTACATTCATTCCTATAACACTCGTGTTTGATTCACATTGATTTCGGATATTCACATTGATTTCGGATTACTCTGTGATTGATTCACATTGATTCGGAGGACTCTCGTTTGATTCACATTAATTCGGATGACTCATGTTTGATTCACATTGATAAGGATGACTCGTGTTTGATTCACATTGATAAGGATGACTCGTGTTTGATTCACATTGATTTGGATGACTCTCGTTTGATTCACATTAATTCGGATGGCTCTCATGTTTGATTCACATTGATTCGGATGACACTCGTGTTTGACTCACATTGATTTCGGATGACTCTGTGATTGATTTAGATGACTCTCGTGTTTGATTCACATTGATTCGGATGACTCTCGTGTTTGATTCACTTTGATTAGGATGACTCATGTTTCATTTACATTCATTCCTATAACACTCGTGTTTGATTCACATTGATTAGGATGACTCGTGTTTGATTTACATTGATTAGGATGACTCTCGTGTTTGATTGACATTGATTTGGATGACTCGTGTTTGATTCACATAAACTGACTCCCGTGTTTGATTCACATAAACTGACTCCCGTGTTTGATTCGCATAAACTGACTATCGTGTTTGATTCACATTAACTGACTCTCGTGTTTGATTCACATGAACTGATTCTCGTGTTTGATTCACACTTATTCGGATGACTCTCGTGTTTGATTCACATTGATTTGGATGACTCTCGTGTTTGATTCACATTAACTGACTCTCGTGTTTGATTCACATTAACTGACTCTTGTGTTAGATTCAGATTGATTCACTCAGTCTGACCGTGTTTCTTTGCCTCATATTGTGTTTGATCACAGTGTCCTCGGTATAATTGTTTTATTTTAACTTGTGTTCTTGAGATATTTAAAGTTTTTTCCTTCCGTCCATCAGGACGTCTCAGTCTGGCTCGACGTCTCTCCAGGTGGTGCTCAGGTGAAGTGAAGACAGGTCAAATAAATCCCATGTATGGCTGCTCAACCGCGTTGATTCATTCTGTGTTGAACGTGTGTTTCAGGATTTGCTACAGTGAGAGCGTCGGTGTTGAAGAAGATCAGTATCCGCCGAACATCGGTGTCTCAGTGAATCACGCTAACTGTCCTGTACAGGTGACGAATGGCAGATCAAGTGTCAGATGCTTGACATTAGACGTGAAGTTAACATCAGACATCATGTGTTGTTCACAGTGTTCCTATTCATCCAATAAAATGGGGGTGGAGCCATCTCGCCCGTGCCGTCCGATCGACATCACACCCGAGTTGTATATTACATTCACAAACCGATTCTCAGTGCTGTGGGGAAACTTCGGCAAGGTGCGTCTGTCTTATGGTGCGTTCACACCGGACGCCAATGAAGCGTTTCACGAGAGTGATTTACATGTTAAGTCAATGCAAAGACGCGAATAGACATTTTGCGGCGCGATTTGCGCAAATGAGGCGGCACGAATTGAGCGTTTGACGCGTGATTCGCGCGAACTTTGGCGGATATTCGCACCGCGTTAACCAATCAGGAGCTTGCTCTAGTAGTGACAACAATGAGGAGAAAATCTCTATATTAATATCTGGTTCAGACAATATGATTATCGCGTGTTGGGGGTAACGTATTACAAGTAACTTGAGTTATGTTATAATATTACTTTTTCCAAGTAACTAGTAAAGTAACGCATTACTTTTCAAAGTTACAACAAAATATCTGAGTTACTTTTTCAAAAAAGTAACGCAAGTTACTTTTTCACATTTATTTGACTGACAGCTCTCCTGCCCCCATGTTGTGAAAAATAAGTGGAAAGGCGTTGTGTGTAAACATGATGGTTATTGTAGTTCTATATTTAGATAAAGATTCTGTACTCCTCAAAATGAATAAAATCAGTCAAATGCAAAATCAGAGTACTCAAACCTCAAATATATAAATGTTAAATAGAACAAATATTTTTATGCATTTAATCTACCTTTATTGACCAATGTCGTGCTGCTGACCTTTGATGATTCAGTTAAGCCATGAGCAAAAATTACTAGATTTTTTGTTTTTATTGGTAAAACGTTTTTCTCCTGCGTCCTATTCTTCCATTATCCAGAATGGCAGCACATTTATACCTCAGCCTGAGGCCTATTATTTCAATTTTGGTATGAAGAGGTCTTTACATTAGCACAAAAAATGACTATTTTTGCTATTAAAAAACAAAACTAAAAAGCAAGCCCAGCCCAGGTGAGAAAAAATAACGCAAAAGTAACGCAAAAGTAACGTAACGCATTACTTTTCTTAAAAAGTAACTAAGTAACTCAATTAGTTACTTTTTAAGGGAGTAACGCAATATTGTAATGCATTACTTTTCAAAGTAACTTTCCCCAACACTGGTTGGGGGTAACGCATTACAAGTAACTTGAGTTACGTAATAATATTACTTTTTCCAAGTAACTAGTAAAGTAACGCATTACTTTTCAAAATTACAACAAAATATCTGAGTTACTTTTTCACATTAGTTTGACTGACAGCTCTCCTGTCCTCATGTTGAGAAGAATAAGTGCAGAGGTGTGTGTGTGTGTGTGTGTGTGTGTGTGTGTGTGTGTGTGTGTGTGTGTGTGTGTGTGTGTGTGTGTGTGTGTGTGTGTGTGTGTGTGTGTGTGTGTGTGTGTGTGTGTGTGTGTGTGTGTGTGTGTGTGTGTGTGTGTGTGTGTGTGTGTGTGTGTGTGTGTGTGTGTGTGGACTGGTAATCATCACGTTATGGGGACAAAATGTCCCCACAAAGATAGCAATATCCGAAATCCTCATCCTTGTGGGGACATTTTTAATCCCCATGAGGAAAACATCTTATAAATCAGACTAAGTGATGTTTTTTGAAAATGTAAAATTGCAGAATGTCTCCTGTGAGGGCTAGGTTTAGGGGCAGGGGCAGTGTAAGGGGATATAATATACGGTATGTACGGTATAAAAACCATTACGCCTATGGAAAGTCCCCATAAAAGATGAAAACACTACGTGTGTGTGTGTGTGTGTGTGTGTGTGTGTGTGTGTGTGTTTGAACATGATGGTTATTGTAGTTCTAGACTTAATGTGAGCATTTATTTCTCTCACTTGCACAATAAAGATTCTGTTCTCCTCAAAATGAATAAAATCAGTCAAATGTAAAATCAGAGAACTATGCAAACCTCTAATAATTAAATGTTAAATAAAACAACTAGTTTTATGCATAATCTACCTTTATATTTAATTTACCAATGTCTTGCTGCTGACCTTTGATGAGGAAAATTACTAGATGTTTGGGTTTTATTGGTAAAACTTTTTTCTCCTTTATCCTCTTCCTCCATTATCCAGAGCTGCGCCCTCTACTGTTCATGAGGGAATCTGCATTTTTACCTCAGCCTGGGGATTATTATTTACATTTTGGTATGAAGAGGTCTTTACCGTTGCACAAAAATATAACTTTTTTGTTATAAAAAAACCCAGGCCAGGTGAGAAAAAGTAACGCATTACTTTTCTTTAAAAGTAACTAAGTAACTCAATTAGTTACTTTTTAAGGGAGTAACGCATTATTGTAATGCATTACTTTTCAAAATAACTTTCAATAACTATTTATAACTATGTAACTATTTATTCCGGTGTGAATGCACCATTACAGAAATAATCCACATTATAATATTCATGAGGGGGCGGGTCTATCCATTTGACTGATGGGGAGTGTTTGGGAAACCTGCTACTGTATCTGTGCGTTTCCCTGAGATGAGGAGCTGTGTGTGTGTGTGTGTGTGTGTGTGTGTGTGTAGAGCTACACTGTGGCGGTGTATCTGGTGAGGGTGGTGTCGTGTCAGGAGCTGCTGGATCAGCTCCGCCGGACCGCGGTGGAGCCGCTGGAGATCTGCAGACGCCGAGGTGAGCCACTACTCCATCATAACTGAGTCTTCTCCTCCATCATAACTGAGTCTTCTCCTCCATCATAACTGAGTCTTCTCCTCCATCATAACTGAGTCTTCTCCTCCCACTTTCTCTTTAAACATGGACGGTAATCTACTGGTGAAGGGAAGGCCAGAGCATTTGATCCAGTCTGTGTCATGTGTGCAAAAAGACAGACGACGTGTGTGTGTGTGTGTGTGTGTGTGTGTGTGTGTGTGTGTGTGTGTGTGTGTGTGTGTGTGTGTGTGTGTGTGTGTGTGTGTGTGTGTGTGTGTGTGTGTGTGTGTGTGTGTGTGTGTGTGTGTGTGTCTGTGTGTGTGTCTGTGTGTGTGTCTGTGTGTGTGTCTGTGTGTGTGTCTGTGTGTGAGTCTGTGTGTGAGACTGTGTGTGTGTGTGTGTGTGTGTGTGTACATATCGCCACCTTGGAATTATAAGGTTCTATCTGCATTCTAACTGGTTTGGAGATATTGAGCTTTAAAGTTTTTGCATTCCATTTGACTGTGTAGAAATAACCTTTTTATTTTCTAAATAAAAAGTAAAAAAAAACGTAAAAACTTAAAAAACAACATCACATAATGTAAAGAAGTTGTCACAGAATAAGAATATGTGTAACTCAATTTTGACAAAAATGTCAGATAGAACCTTACAATTCCAAGGGGACTGTATGTGTGCGTGTGTGTGTGTGTGTGTGTGTGTGTGTGTGTGTGTGTGTGTGTGTGTGTGTGTGTGTGTGTGTGTGTGTGTGTGTGTGTGTGTGTGTGTGTGTGTGTGTGTGTGTGTGTGTGTGTGTGTGTGTGTGTGTGTGTGTGTGTGTGTGTGTGTGTGTGTACGTGTGAGAGAGAGTGCATGTACACTTCCCATAACTACATAATTAATTTCTCTTTTGATAGTTTCTGAGAAGTTGTGCTCTGATCCAGAAAGTGAGGTCGCTACTACAGGCCTGCAGGTGTCCCTGATGTGTCCAGTGAGTAGGAATCATGTCCAACGCTGGACATTACAGAAGGAATATGTTATTACTTATGAATATGATGTATGTTTGATGGCCAAAATTGTCCAAGAGCTTCACAGTCAGGTCAGGTTATTTCTGCAGCTCAGATTGTTCCCAGTGCTAACCGTGACTGTGTTTGTAAGCTAGCGAAGCTGCGTCTGTGTGTCCCCTGTCGGGCCCGCGGCTGCGCTCACCTGCAGTGTTTCGACGCCTCCTTCTATCTCCAAATGAACGAGAGGAAGCCGCGCTGGACCTGCCCCGTGTGCCACAGACACGCCCCCTGTGATGAGCTGCGCATCGACAGGTGATCATCGCCACTCCTCTGCTCTGGCAGTGTTGGGGAGTAGTTAACTACAAGTAGCTAAGCTACTAACTTAACTACATTTAACAGTAGCTTGTCAGTAGCTCAGTTGCTTTTAAAAAAATGTAGCTTTTCCAGTAGCTAACTACTTTTCCCAGCAAGTAGCGGTGTAGCGCGACCAAAAGCTACACTCCGTTTTGTGTTTTGACGAGCCTGCAATGCACTGAAGCAACTCAGTGTTTTCTTCTTATTTGATCACATACTAAAATCGTGCGTTATATCACCATCTATTGTTTCATTTATAGAGAGAGAGAGCAGGATAATCAATTTAAAAAGGCTATTATTCACCTGTATGTGCTTGAAGGCTTCGACGTAGACAGCGATTTGACTTCGACGCAGACAGCGATTTGACTTCGACGCAGACAGCGATTTGACTTCGACGCAGACAGCGCTTTGACAGCGATTTGACTTGGACGCAGACAGCGCTTTGACAGCGATTTGACTTCGACGCAGACAGCGATTTGACTTCGACGCAGACAACGCTTTGACTTCGACGCAGACAGCGCTTTGACTTCGACGCAGACAGCGCTTTGACTTCGACGCAGACAGCGCTTTGACTTCGCCGCAGACAGAGCTTTGACTTCGACGCAGACAGCGCTTTGACTTCGACGCAGACAACGCTTTGACTTCGACGCAGACAGCGCTTTGACTTCGACGCAGACAGCGCTTTGACTTCGACGCAGACAGCGCTTTGACTTCGACGCAGACAGCGCTTTGACTTCGACGCAGACAGAGCTTTGACTTCGACGCAGACAGCGCTTTGACTTCGACGCAGACAACGCTTTGACTTCGACGCAGACAGCGCTTTGACTTCGACGCAGACAGCGCTTTGACTTCGACGCAGACAGCGCTTTGACTTCGACGCAGACAGCGCTTTGACTTCGACGCAGACAACGCTTTGACTTCGACGCAGACAACGCTTTGACTTCGACGCAGACAGCGATTTGACTTCGACGCAGACAACGCTTTGACTTCGACGCAGACAACGCTTTGACTTCGTCGCAGACAGCAATTTGACTTCGACGCAGACAACGCTTTGACTTCGACGCAGACAGCGATTTGACTTCGACGCAGACAGAGCTTTGACTTCGACGCAGACAACGCTTTGACTTCGACGCAGACAGAGCTTTGACTTCGACGCAGACAGCGCTTTGACTTCGACGCAGACAACGCTTTGACTTTGACGCAGACAGCGCTTTGACTTCGTCGCAGACAGCGCTTTGACTTCGACGCAGACAGCGATTTGACTTCGACGCAGACAGAGCTTTGACTTCGACGCAGACAACGCTTTGACTTCGACGCAGACAGAGCTTTGACTTCGACGCAGACAGCGCTTTGACTTCGACGCAGACAACGCTTTGACTTTGACGCAGACAGCGATTTGACTTCGACGCAGACAGCGCTTTGACTTCGACGCAGACAGCGCTTTGACTTCGACGCAGACAGCGCTTTGACTTCGACGCAGACAACGCTTTGACTTCGACGCAGACAACGCTTTGACTTCGACGCAGACAGCGATTTGACTTCGACGCAGACAACGCTTTGACTTCGACGCAGACAACGCTTTGACTTCGACGCAGACAGCGCTTTGACTTCGTCGCAGACAGCGCTTTGACTTCGTCGCAGACAGCGCTTTGACTTCGACGCAGACAGCGATTTGACTTCGACGCAGACAACGCTTTGACTTCGACGCAGACAACGCTTTGACTTCGACGCAGACAACACTTTGACGCAGACAGCGATTTGACTTCGACGCAGACAACGCTTTGACGCAGACAGCGATTTGACTTCGACGCAGACAGCGATTTGACTTCGTTGCAGACAGCGATTTGACTTCGACGCAGACAACGCTTTGACGCAGACAGCGATTTGACTTCGACGCAGACAACGCTTTGACGCAGACAGCCATTTGACTTCGACGCAGACAGCGATTTGACTTCGTTGCAGACAGCGATTTGACTTCGACGCAGACAGCGATTTGACTTCGACGCAGACAGCGATTTGACTTCGTTGCAGACAGCGCTTTGACTTTGACGCAGACAGCGATTTGACTTCGACGCAGACAGCGATTTGACTTCGACGCAGACAGCGATTTGACTTCGTTGCAGACAGCGTTTTGACTTTGACGCAGACAGCGTTTTGACTTTGACGCAGACAGCGTTTTGACTTCGACGCAGACAGCGCTTTTTCTTTGTCGCACACAGCGATTTGACTTCGTCGCAGACAGCGATTTGGCACTTTGACTGTTAGTTTGAGATATATACTACATTTGAGTATTGTATATTTGGATAGTTAAAAAATAAAACTTTAAATTAATGATATTTGTATTGCATTGTGTTGCTTTAAACCCCAAACATTTAACTTAAAACATTCTTCATTAACGATTATTCAGTTATTTGTAAATATGCAATTTAATTGTAAAAAAAACAACATCAAAGTAGTTTCGATGTAGCTAGCTACATTTTGTTAGTAACTTGTAGTGTATCTAACTACTTTTAAAGAAGGGTAGCTTGACTGTAGTTTAACTACTTTCATGTATAAGTAGCTTGTAGCTTGTCAAACTACTGTTTTAGAGTAGCTTCCCCAACACTGGTTACTGGTTAGTTTGCATATTTGATCTGGTTACGTCCCAGTATTCGGCGTTCTGCTCTGTTCTGCAGTTTGCTGTGTGAAGTTCTTGAGAGCTGTGGTGAGGACGAGGAGGAGATTGAGTTTCTGTCTGACAGCAGCTGGAGAGCCGTGAGACACGAGAAAGACGACAAACACAAAGTTCTACACAGTAAGATCATCATTATTTTGGCTTGAGAGAGACAACATTCTGATCTACTACTTAAGCACCTTATCACTATTATTATTGTGAGACTGTGGCCCGGCTTCACAGACAGGTTTCTGACGTCTGTCTCTGTGTCTGTCTGTCATCTGTCTGTCTGTCATCTGGCTGTCGTGTGCCTGTCATCTGTCTGGCTGTCATCTGTCTGTCATCTTTCTGGCTGTCGTCTGACTGTCGTCTGTCTGGCTGTCATCTGTCTGTCGTCTGTCTGGCTGTCGTGTGTCTATCTGGCTGTCGTCTGTCTGTCTGTCTGTCTGGCTGTCGTCTGTCTGGCTGTCGTGTGTCTGTCATCTTTCTGTCTGGCTGTCTGTCTGTCGTGTGTCTGTCATCTGTGTCTGACGTCTGTCTCTGACGTCTGTCTCTGTGTCTGTCTGTCATCTGTCTGTCTGGCTGTCGTGTGTCTGTCATCTGTCTGGCTGTCGTATGTCTGTCTGTCGTCTGTCTGGCTGTCATCTGTCTGTCATCTTTCTGGCTGTCGTCTGGCTGTCGTCTGTCTGGCTGTCATCTGTCTGTCGTCTATCTGTCTGTCGTCTGTCTGGCTGTCGTGTGTCTGGCTGTCATCTGTCTGTCATCTTTCTGGCTGTCGTCTGTCTGGCTGTCATCTGTCTGTCGTCTATCTGTCTGTCGTCTGTCTGGCTGTCGTGTGTCTATCTGGCTGTCGTCTGTCTGTCTGGCTGTCGTCTGTCTGGCTGTCGTGTGTCTGTCATCTTTCTGTCTGGCTGTCAGTCTGTCGTGTGTCTGTCATCTGTGTCTGACGTCTGTCTCTGTGTCTGTCTGTCATCTGTCTGTCTGGCTGTCGTGTGTCTGTCATCTGTCTGGCTGTCGTATGTCTGTCTGTCTGTTGTCTGGCTGTCGTGTGTCTGTCATCTTTCTGTCTATCGTCTATCTGGCTGTCGTGTGTCTGTCATCTTTCTCTCTCTGTCATCTCTCTGTCGTCTGGCTGTCTGGCTGTTGTGTGTCTGTCATCTGTGTGTCTGTCTCGGTGTCTGTCTGTCATCTGTCTGGCTGTCATGTGTCTGTCTGGCTGTCGTATGTCTGTCTGTCGTCTATCTGGCTGTCGTCTGTCTGGCTGTCGTCTGTCTGGCTATCATCTGTCTGTCATCTTTCTGGCTGTCGTCTGGCTGTCGTGTGTCTGTCGACTGTGTCTGGCTGTCGTCTGTCTGTCTGGCTGTCGTCTGTGTCTGGCTGTCTGTCTGTCTTGTGTCTGTTGTCTGTCTCTGTGTCTGGCTGTCGTCTGGCTGTTGTGTGTCTGTCGTCTGTGTCTGTCTCTGTGTCTGGCTGTCGTCTGTCGTATGTCTGGCTGTCATCTGTCTGTCTGTCTGTCGTGTGTCTGTCGTATGTCTGTCTGTCGTCTATCTGGCTGTCGTCTGTCTGGCTGTCATCTGTCTGTCATCTTTCTGTCTGTCGTCTGGCTGTTGTGTGTCTGTCGACTGTGTCTGGCTGTCGTCTGTCTGTCTGTCTGTCGTCTGTCTGTCTGGCTGTCGTGTGTCTGTCGTGTGTCTGTCGTCTGTGCCTGGCTGTCGTCTGTCTGTCTGTCGTGTGTCTGTTGTCTGTGTCTGTCTCTGTGTCTGGCTGTCGTCTGGCTGTCGTCTGTCTGTCTGGCTGTCGTGTGTCTGTCGTCTGTGTCTGTCTCTGTCTCTGTGTCTGGCTGTCGTCTGTGTGTCTGTCGTATGTCTGTCGTATGTCTGTCGTATGTCTGGCTGTCGTCTGTCTGTCGTGTGTCTGTCATCTGTGTGTCTGTCTCTGTGTCTGTCTGTCATCTGTCTGGCTGTCATATGTCTGTCTGGCTGTCATCTGTCTGTCATCTTTCTGTCTGGCTGTCGTCTGTCTGTCTGTCGTCTGGCTGTCGTCTGTCTGGCTGTTGTGTGTCTATCTGTCTGTCGTCTGTCTGGCTGTCGTCTGTCTGTCATCTTTCTGTCTGTCTGGCTGTCGTCTGTCTGGCTGTCGTGTGTCTGTCATCTTTCTGTCTGGCTGTCGTGTGTCTGTCATCTCTGTGTCTGTTGTCTGTCTGTCTAGCTGTTGTCTGTCTGTCTCTGTGTCTGGCTGTCGTCTGTGTGTCTGTCTCTGTGTTTGTTTGTCTGTCTGTCTCTGTCGTATCTATCTGTCGTCTGTCTGTCTGTCGACTGTCTGTCTCTGTCGTCTCTCTGTCGTTCTATCTGTCGTCTGTCTGTCTCCCTGTCGTCTCTCTGGCTGTCGTGTGTCTGTCGTCTGTGTGTCTGTCTCTGTTTGTTTGTTTGTTTGTTTGTCTGTCTGTCTGTCTGTCGTCTGTCTGTCTCTGTCGTATCTATCTGTCGTCTGTCTGTCGACTGCCTGTCTCTGTCGTCTCTCTGTCGTTCTATCTGTCGTCTGTCTGTCTCTCTGTCGTCTCTCTGGCTGTCGTCTGTCTGGCTGCTGTCGTCTGTCTGTCTGTCATCTCTTTGGCTGTCGTCTGTCTGTCATCTGTCTGTCTCTGTCATCTCTATCTGTCGTCTGTCTGTCGTCTGTCTATCTGTCGTCTGTCTGGCTGTCGTCTGGCTGCTGTCGTCTGTCTGTCTGTCTGTCATCTCTTTGGCTGTCGTCTGTCTGTCATCTGTCTGTCTCTGTCATCTCTATCTGTCGTCTGTCTGTCTGTCTGTCGTTCTATCTGTTTGTCTGGCTGTCGTCTGTCTGTCTCTGTCATCTCTATCTGTCATCTCTCTGTCGTCTCTCTGTCTGTCTGTTGTTCTATCTGTCGTCTGTCTGTCTCTCTGTCGTCTGTCTATCTGTCGTCTGTCTGTCGTCTGTCTATCTGTCGTCTGTCTGGCTGTCGTCTGGCTGCTGTCGTCTGTCTGTCTGTCATCTCTTTGGCTGTCGTCTGTCTGTCATCTGTCTGTCTCTGTCATCTCTATCTGTCGTCTGTCGTTCTATCTGTTTGTCTGGCTGTCGTCTGTCTGTCTGTGTCATCTCTATCTGTCATCTCTCTGTCGTCTCTCTGTCTGTCTGTTGTTCTATCTGTCGTCTGTCTGTCTATCTGTCGTCTGTCTGTCGTCTGTCTATCTGTCGTCTGTCAGCTGTCTGTCTCTATCTGTCGTCTGTCTGTCTCTCTGTCGTCTGTCTATCTGTCGTCTGTCTGTCATCTGTCTGTCTGTCGTCTCTGTCTGTCTATCTGTCGTCTGTCTATCTGTCGTCTGTCTGTCTGTTGTCTCTATCTGTCGTCTGTCTATCTGTCGTCTGTCTGTCTGTCTGTCGTCTGTCTGTCTGTCTCTCGTCTGTCTGTCTGTCATCTTTCTGTCTGTCTGTCGTCTGTCTGTCTGTCGTCTGTCTGTCTGTCTGTCATCTGTTGTCTGTCTGTCTGTCTGTCTGTCTGTCATCTGTCTGTCTGATGTGTGCTGTCTCCTGTAACAGAAGGGAGCTGTCTGTCTGTCATCTGTCTGTCTGTCTGTCTGTCTGTCGGTCTGATGTGTGCTGTATCCTGTAACAGGAGGGAGCTGTCTGTCTGATGTGTGCTGTCTCCTGTAACAGGAGGGAGCTGTCTGTCTGATGTGTGCTGTCTCCTGTAACAGGAGGGAGCTGTCTGTCTGATGTGTGCTGTCTCCTGTAACAGGAGGGAGCTGTCTGTCTGATGTGTGCTGTCTCCTGTAACAGGAGGGAGCTGTCTGTCTGATGTGTGCTGTCTCCTGTAACAGGAGGGAGCTGTCTGTCTGATGTGTGCTGTCTCCTGTAACAGGAGGGAGCTGTCTGTCTGATGTGTGCTGTCTCCTGTAACAGGAGGGAGCTGTCTGTCTGATGTGTGCTGTCTCCTGTAACAGGAGGGAGCTGTCTGTCTGATGTGTGCTGTCTCCTGTAACAGAAGGGAACTGTCTGTCTGATGTGTGCTGTCTCCTGTAACAGGAGGGAGCTGTCTGTCTGATGTGTGCTGTCTCCTGTAACAGAAGGGAGCTGTCTGTCTGATGTGTGCTGTCTCCTGTAACAGAAAGGAGCTGTCTGTCTGATGTGTGCTGTCTCCTGTAACAGGAGGGAGCTGTCTGTCTGATGTGTGCTGTCTCCTGTAACAGGAGGGAGCTGTCTGTCTGATGTGTGCTGTCTCCTGTAACAGGAGGGAGCTGTCTGTCTGTCTGATGTGTGCTGTCTCCTGTAACAGGAGGGAGCTGTCTGTCTGATGTGTGCTGTCTCCTGTAACAGAAGGGAGCTGTCTGTCTGATGTGTGCTGTCTCCTGTAACAGAAAGGAGCTGTCTGTCTGATGTGTGCTGTCTCCTGTAACAGGAGGGAGCTGTCTGTCTGATGTGTGCTGTCTCCTGTAACAGGAGGGAGCTGTCTGTCTGATGTGTGCTGTCTCCTGTAACAGAAAGGAGCTGTCTGTCTGATGTGTGCTGTCTCCTGTAACAGAAGGGAGCTGTCTGTCTGATGTGCTGTCTCCTGTAACAGGAGGGAGCTGTCTGTCTGATGTGTGCTGTCTCCTGTAACAGGAGGGAGCTGTCTGTCTGATGTGTGCTGTCTCCTGTAACAGGAGGGAGCTGTCTGTCTGATGTGTGCTGTCTCCTGTAACAGGAGGGAGCTGTCTGTCTGATGTGTGCTGTCTCCTGTAACAGAAAGGAGCTGTCTGTCTGATGTGTGCTGTCTCCTGTAACAGAAGGGAGCTGTCTGTCTGATGTGCTGTCTCCTGTAACAGGAGGGAGCTGTCTGTCTGATGTGTGCTGTCTCCTGTAACAGGAGGGAGCTGTCTGTCTGTCTGATGTGTGCTGTCTCCTGTAACAGGAGGGAGCTGTCTGTCTGATGTGCTGTCTCCTGTAACAGGAGGGAGCTGTCTGTCTGATGTGTGCTGTCTCCTGTAACAGGAGGGAGCTGTCTGTCTGATGTGTGCTGTCTCCTGTAACAGAAGGGAGCTGTCTGTCTGATGTGCTGTCTCCTGTAACAGGAGGGAGCTGTCTGTCTGATGTGTGCTGTCTCCTGTAACAGGAGGGAGCTGTCTGTCTGATGTGTGCTGTATCCTGTAACAGGAGGGAGCTGTCTGTCTGATGTGCTGTCTCCTGTAACAGGAGGGAGCTGTCTGTCTGATGTGTGCTGTCTCCTGTAACAGGAGGGAGCTGTCTGTCTGATGTGTGCTGTCTCCTGTAACAGAAGGGAGCTGTCTGTCTGATGTGTGCTGTCTCCTGTAACAGAAGGGAGCTGTCTGTCTGATGTGTGCTGTCTCCTGTAACAGGAGGGAGCTGTCTGTCTGATGTGTGCTGTCTCCTGTAACAGGAGGGAGCTGTCTGTCTGATGTGTGCTGTCTCCTGTAACAGGAGGGAGCTGTCTGTCTGATGTGTGCTGTCTCCTGTAACAGAAGGGAGCTGTCTGTCTGATGTGTGCTGTCTCCTGTAACAGGAGGGAGCTGTCTGTCTGATGTGTGCTGTCTCCTGTAACAGGAGGGAGCTGTCTGTCTGATGTGTGCTGTCTCCTGTAACAGAAGGGAGCTGTCTGTCTGATGTGTGCTGTCTCCTGTAACAGGAGGGAGCTGTCTGTCTGATGTGTGCTGTCTCCTGTAACAGAAGGGAGCTGTCTGTCTGATGTGTGCTGTCTCCTGTAACAGGAGGGAGCTGTCTGTCTGATGTGTGCTGTCTCCTGTAACAGGAGGGAGCTGTCTGTCTGATGTGTGCTGTCTCCTGTAACAGAAAGGAGCTGTCTGTCTGATGTGTGCTGTCTCCTGTAACAGGAGGGAGCTGTCTGTCTGATGTGTGCTGTCTCCTGTAACAGAAGGGAGCTGTCTGTCTGTCTGATGTGTGCTGTCTCCTGTAACAGGAGGGAGCTGTCTGTCTGATGTGTGCTGTCTCCTGTAACAGGAGGGAGCTGTCTGTCTGATGTGCTGTCTCCTGTAACAGGAGGGAGCTGTCTGTCTGATGTGTGCTGTCTCCTGTAACAGGAGGGAGCTGTCTGTCTGATGTGTGCTGTCTCCTGTAACAGGAGGGAGCTGTCTGTCTGATGTGTGCTGTCTCCTGTAAAAGAAGGGAGCTGTCTGTCTGATGTGTGCTGTCTCCTGTAACAGGAGGGAGCTGTCTGTCTGATGTGTGCTGTCTCCTGTAACAGGAGGGAGCTGTCTGTCTGTCTGTCTGTCTGATGTGTGCTGTCTCCTGTAACAGGAGGGAGCTGTCTGTCTGTCTGTCTGTCTGATGTGTGCTGTCTCCTGTAACAGAAGGGAGCTGTCTGTCTGTCTGTCTGTCTGATGTGTGCTGTCTCCTGTAACAGAAGGGAGCTGTCTGTCTGATGTGTGCTGTCTCCTGTAACAGGAGGGAGCTGTCTGTCTGTCTGATGTGTGCTGTCTCCTGTAACAGAAGGGAGCTGTCTGTCTGTCTGTCTGTCTGATGTGTGCTGTCTCCTGTAACAGAAGGGAGCTGTCTGTCTGATGTGTGCTGTCTCCTGTAACAGAAGGGAGCTGTCTGTCTGATGTGCTGTCTCCTGTAACAGGAGGGAGCTGTCTGTCTGATGTGCTGTCTCCTGTAACAGGAGGGAGCTGTCTGTCTGATGTGTGCTGTCTCCTGTAACAGGAGGGAGCTGTCTGTCTGATGTGTGCTGTCTCCTGTAACAGGAGGGAGCTGTCTGTCTGATGTGTGCTGTCTCCTGTAAAAGAAGGGAGCTGTCTGTCTGATGTGTGCTGTCTCCTGTAACAGGAGGGAGCTGTCTGTCTGATGTGTGCTGTCTCCTGTAACAGGAGGGAGCTGTCTGTCTGTCTGTCTGTCTGATGTGTGCTGTCTCCTGTAACAGGAGGGAGCTGTCTGTCTGTCTGTCTGTCTGATGTGTGCTGTCTCCTGTAACAGAAGGGAGCTGTCTGTCTGTCTGTCTGTCTGATGTGTGCTGTCTCCTGTAACAGAAGGGAGCTGTCTGTCTGATGTGTGCTGTCTCCTGTAACAGGAGGGAGCTGTCTGTCTGTCTGATGTGTGCTGTCTCCTGTAACAGAAGGGAGCTGTCTGTCTGTCTGTCTGTCTGATGTGTGCTGTCTCCTGTAACAGAAGGGAGCTGTCTGTCTGATGTGTGCTGTCTCCTGTAACAGGAGGGAGCTGTCTGTCTGATGTGCTGTCTCCTGTAACAGGAGGGAGCTGTCTGTCTGATGTGTGCTGTCTCCTGTAACAGGAGGGAGCTGTCTGTCTGATGTGTGCTGTCTCCTGTAACAGGAGGGAGCTGTCTGTCTGATGTGTGCTGTCTCCTGTAAAAGAAGGGAGCTGTCTGTCTGATGTGTGCTGTCTCCTGTAACAGGAGGGAGCTGTCTGTCTGATGTGTGCTGTCTCCTGTAACAGGAGGGAGCTGTCTGTCTGTCTGTCTGTCTGATGTGTGCTGTCTCCTGTAACAGGAGGGAGCTGTCTGTCTGTCTGTCTGTCTGATGTGTGCTGTCTCCTGTAACAGAAGGGAGCTGTCTGTCTGTCTGTCTGTCTGATGTGTGCTGTCTCCTGTAACAGAAGGGAGCTGTCTGTCTGATGTGTGCTGTCTCCTGTAACAGGAGGGAGCTGTCTGTCTGTCTGATGTGTGCTGTCTCCTGTAACAGAAGGGAGCTGTCTGTCTGTCTGTCTGTCTGATGTGTGCTGTCTCCTGTAACAGAAGGGAGCTGTCTGTCTGATGTGTGCTGTCTCCTGTAACAGGAGGGAGCTGTCTGTCTGATGTGCTGTCTCCTGTAACAGGAGGGAGCTGTCTGTCTGATGTGTGCTGTCTCCTGTAACAGGAGGGAGCTGTCTGTCTGATGTGTGCTGTCTCCTGTAACAGGAGGGAGCTGTCTGTCTGATGTGTGCTGTCTCCTGTAAAAGAAGGGAGCTGTCTGTCTGATGTGTGCTGTCTCCTGTAACAGGAGGGAGCTGTCTGTCTGATGTGTGCTGTCTCCTGTAACAGGAGGGAGCTGTCTGTCTGTCTGTCTGTCTGATGTGTGCTGTCTCCTGTAACAGGAGGGAGCTGTCTGTCTGTCTGTCTGTCTGATGTGTGCTGTCTCCTGTAACAGAAGGGAGCTGTCTGTCTGTCTGTCTGTCTGATGTGTGCTGTCTCCTGTAACAGAAGGGAGCTGTCTGTCTGATGTGTGCTGTCTCCTGTAACAGGAGGGAGCTGTCTGTCTGTCTGATGTGTGCTGTCTCCTGTAACAGAAGGGAGCTGTCTGTCTGTCTGTCTGTCTGATGTGTGCTGTCTCCTGTAACAGAAGGGAGCTGTCTGTCTGATGTGTGCTGTCTCCTGTAACAGGAGGGAGCTGTCTGTCTGATGTGTGCTGTCTCCTGTAACAGGAGGGAGCTGTAAGCCGCTGGAGAGTGTGGTTGTGGATCTGACTCAGTTTTCCTCTGATGATGATGATGATGATGATGATGATGATGATGATGATGATGATGATGATGATGAAGATGATGAAGATCTCCAGAAAGAAGAAACCGTTTCTACACATTTACAAGACGAACGTGTGCATTTTAGAAAGTCTGGCAAAGTTAAAACTTCTGGACCCAAAAGTCGAAAACCCCAGGTCCAAAACTATTAACTGAGCGACAGTTACTTATTGTATGAAGGTTTTGTTTTAATAATTGATAATATTTATGAATTACTTTGCCAAATGTTTTTATCATATACGGCTGAATGACTGAACCTGTGGTTTGATTGTGTTCTGTGTTTCTCTGGTGTAAATCTGCCAATAAAGTTTAATTATGAGATTTGACAGATCTGACTCTGAATTCTGATTCATTTATAGAAACATAAATATAATACAAATGTAAACATTTAATTCTCTCATTTATTCGTTTAGTAATTTAAATTCAATGAGCTTCATTGTAATGACTAACTACATACTGATATTTTGCAGAGCAAAGTTAAATATAATAACAGTAATGCAAATGGAGGAAATGAGTAGAGTTAACAAATAAAAATAAAACAATATGAAAGTAGAAATATAATTTAAAAAGTATAAGGCGTTTTAAAAATACTTTGAAAAATTGGGATTAATCACATCCAAAATAAGTGTTTACATCATTTGTGTATAATTATGAAATATATATATATATATATAAATAGACACTCATTCATGTATATATTTAAGAAATATTTGCATGTATGTATTTATATAATTCATAAAAAGATTTTATATATAAATATAACAAATGTGTCTTAAATATATACATGTATGTCTGTGTTTATATGTACATAATAATAACTATTAAACCCATGTATTATGTAAACACTTATTTTTGATGCGATTAACCATGCGACAGCACAACAAAAATAATATTTTCAGGGCTTAATAAAAATGTCTTGTTTTAAACAAATTCTGTTTTTTGTTTTTTTTTGTTAATTTTGTTTCATTATTAAAAATATATATACTTTATTTATACAAAATAATTAACAAATATGTATTTAATCGTTTGACACCCCTAATAAAATAATAATATATTTTGATTCATATTTTGATCAAATGTTTTTTTTTAATTACCAAATAATCAAATCGCGCGCACATTTACGACTGAAAAATTATATATAATAATAACTAATGAAAAAAAAAATAACGCGGTAGAATGTTAGCAAATAATATTATGACAAAACCACTTAAATCGACATAATAAAACAAAATGGTCTTTTAGCGTTAGCAAGTCTCGCGATAGTTGCCGCGCGGGATCTGCACACTCCGATGTTTCCGGTAAGCTGCCGAGAGCAGCTGGGCCGAAACTCTCCTCACCCTCCGGATCCTCAGCCTCCTCTCCCGGGACTTTCCGCTCACCGGGACCTTCCTCGCTCGCCACGGAGTTCAGGAACTCGTTTTCCCGTTACATGAGAGAGACAGCGAGCGCTGACAGACGCTTTAAACCTCACAAAACTCTCAGACGGATGCTAGCAAGCTAACAGCATCCTCTCGCGCGCAGGCTGAGGAATCAAAACAATGCTTTTATTTATTTACTTCTAGCTCATTTATACTCGTTTCGTGAAGTTAATGTGCTTTTGCTCAGTTTAACAGGATGCCATGTGTGTAGCTGATGTTGACATACGGTGATTTTACAGTTTATATCTAAATAATATATAACATATTAGTGTCATATTAGCCTGAAGTGAATGTCTGAGGTGTTAGGGGTTTATATTAGATTTTTTCCTTTGTAATAATGATCAGATCTGAGTAGGAAACAGGTTGAGGAGGGGATCATCTCGATGACCAGTTGTAAATCAGAGACTTTATTGAGTAAAGCTCAGTCTGAGCTCGCCTTTTGCTGTCCCAGAGATTAAAGGTGTTAAACACATCATGGCTCCCAAGAAGAGACCAGATCCCATAGTTATAACAGGAGCTGGAGAAGGACAGATTTCCTCTACACCCATAGATGCTGCGACAGAGTAAGTCACACAGTGTGTGTAGTCCTGGAGTAGTTACGTACGTCTGCAAGATGTCTGTTAAAGATCACTTAATCTGGAAAGCATCTGCAGTTTACAAACATCTGATAGACGTCTTTAAGATGTCAGTTTTTCATACATTCTAAATCATAAACATCTTAAAGACATTGTTTAAACGACTATTTGACATCTGACAGGAAACGTCCAATAGACGTATTGCAGATGAGCAAACACTCTAAAAAATACGTCTTCCAGATGTAAACACGCACATCAAATAGACGTCTCCGAGATGTACGTGTGCTATCAGGGCAGATTCAATGTGCTAAATCAGGGGTTTTCAAACTTTATGATGCCAAGGACCCCCAAACATCATGAACCTTTTATGAGGGACCCCCTTCCTAAAATCCATGTATTTTTATGTATGAAAAAACAGGGTTCCCACTCGTCCTGGAAAACCTGGAAAATTGATGACAAATTTTTCAGTCCTGGAAAACACATGGAAAATTAGAGAAAATGTAAAATGTCCTGGAAAATCTTGTTGTTGTCTGGAAAAAAAAAAAAAAAAAAAGTTATTTCTTTAGCTGAGTATAAAGAGTTTATCGCTGGCCCAAACAATTAGCGCTAGTTGCAGAAAGCACATGTTCAGGAATGCTGAGTTTGATATTTGTGAGTAGTATTTTGAATAATGATGTTTAGTCTTGTGTTAGCTAATGCTAATGCTATAGCTGCTCAAATGTATGCAGTGAATGTTAACTCTTAAGCTGCTACATATCACATAATTTTGATATAAAGTCACATTTGTGTGTTATATAGTCACAATTGCGTGATATAAACTCGCAATTCTGACCTTTTCTTCACAATTGACTTTTTTGCGCAGTTGCAAGTTTACATCTTGCAATTCTGACTTCTTTTCTCAGAATTGTAAGATCTAAACTATTGCAATTGCAAGTTATAAAGTCCAATTCTGAGGAAAAAAGAATTGCGACAATTTTCGCGTTTATATCACAAATATGTAAACTCGCAATTGCGAGAGTCAGAATAGCGAGATAAAGTCACAATGACCTTTTCTTTCTATTCTGTGGTGTAAACAAGCTTCCATAGTCATAATGTATGATTAAGAGCTCATGTTGAAAAATGCTGGATTGTTAAGTAATGGCAATAAACTGTACGGCTTTTAAAGACTTAGAAAGCAATATTTGGCATGATCCTAGTCTTTTATTCCCGCCGTAGTAAAATTGAAAATGTCCTGGAAAATGGTTGCTGAAAAAGAGTGGGAACCCTGAAAAAACATTTAAACTGTTAAATAGTAGGTGTGGCATTAAAAATACAACATATTGTTTCCAAACTTAAATTGGCTATACTTAATGTTGGATGTATAAACCTGAAGAAGAACATTTTCAATTAAAAATTATTTGAAAAAGCAACTTTCACAATAAATGTGTGTAAGCAGCTTATGTACTGCGTTAAGAACCCCAGTGAGCGAGATAAAGGGGACTAGAGTGAGAAAAACACACTAGAAAGATACAAAACAAACATACAATTCTGGAAAGTGTATACGGCAAGAAAGGAGAGAAACTTTTAGAAAATGTTTGGTAGACTTTAACCATTTTTGCTTTGTCTTTTTATTCTCTGAAATTTTCTGGCAGTTTGAAAACCCCTGTGCTAAATGACTTGTTTTCCTTGAAGAGATAGTTCACCCAAAAAAATTAGAATTAAAAACAGAAACAGGCATTTATTAACCCTCTGGTGCTCTTCGGTTATTTGTGACCGGAAAATTTTCTGTTTTGAAATGTAAAAAATCACAGCTTCATCAGAATGATATAAAACTTGGGGACTTTTCTTGCATTAGGTATGTAAACACACACAAAAAAATGGGGTTATGATTCGAGCATGCTAATTGGTTGTAAAAAACAAAACAAAAAAGTAGCATTAATTGTCTTTTGTCATAAATGACCGACCATAGGAAATGAATGGGAAATCGGTAAAAATTCTGCGAATATTTGTGTGTACAATCTACAAATCGGCCACAATGCTGAAAAAGTACACAGCAGTAACACTCTAAAACATCAAGAGTGTGATATTGACACATCCACTCACACACACACTTATACACACACACACACACACCTATGAAAAACTGAACCTATGAACCACATTTGGAATTTTTAAAAATCACAGCTTCATCAGAACGATATGAAACTTGGTGGCTTTTCTAGCATTAGGACTATAAACACACAAAAAGTGTGGTCATGATTCGAGCATGCTGATTGGTCGGAAAACAAATACTCCCACTTGTGCTCTTCGGCCAAAAATGACCACCATAGGACATTAATGGGAAATCTGCAAAAACACAAATTCACAGAAAAAAAAAAAATCTAAAACTTTATAATAAATAGTCTTTGAGATTTTTTAAATATATATTCAAATCCATCAACAACAAAAAAATCATTAAATGTGTTCAAAAGAGAACTAGTGAATGCTCAAGCCTCTCCGTAGAGACTCTAGTGGTCACACACATGGGTGCAGGATTTCTTAAATAATAACAAAAGAGGCGCTAACCTGCTTTCAGAAAAAAATATTTTGAAGCCCTAGTCTCTATTTTAACCTGAAATAATGCAGTAATAAAAAATAAATAACAAAAAAAATGTTTTTGTATAATTTTCAATGGCAAAAATAGACCATAATTATTGTAAAAATATAAAACAAAATACAATCAAATCATCTCAAAATACAAAATTAAAAAGAAAAAATATTATTGAAGAAAAATAAATTGCATTGGTTTTACTGGGGTGGAGGAAGATTAATTTTTTAGGTGTCCGGTCACTTATGACCAATGCAACCCCTAAAGGAAGAGCACCAGAGGGTTAATATAACTCAGATTGTGTTCGTCTGAAAGAATAATATTTATATATTATATATTAATATTTTTTCTTTTTAATTTTGTATTTTGAGATGATTTGATGGTATTTTGTTTTATATTTTTACAATAATTATGGTCTATTTTTGCCATTGAAAATTATACAAAAACATTTTTTTGTTATTTATTTTTTATTATTGCATTATTTCAGGTTAAAATAGAGACTAGGGCTTCAAAATATTTTTTTCTGAAAGCAGATTAGCGCCTCTTTTGTTATTATTTAAGAAATCCTGCACCCATGTGTGTAACCACTAGAGTCTCTACGGAGAGGCTTGAGCATTCACTAGTTCTCTTTTGAACACATTTAATGATTTTTTTTGTTGTTGATGGATTTGAATATATATTTAAAAAATCTCAAAGACTATTTATTATAAAGTTTTAGATTTTTTCTAGATGTCATCTACATCTAGGATGACCTGAGAGTGAGTAAATCATGGGCTGATTTATCCCTTTAAACCTCAGAGCGAATCTGGAGGCCCTGCAGAAGAAGCTGGAAGAGCTGGATTTGGACGAGCAGCAGAAGAAGCGTCTGGAAGCTTTCCTCACGCAGAAGGCTAATCTGGGAGAGCTGAAAGATGATGATTTCCAGCACATCTGTGAACTGGGAGCTGGGAACGGAGGTGTGGTCAATAAAGTGTGCCACAAACCCTCGGGTCTGGTCATGGCCCGGAAGGTGAGCCGCCAGCGTGTGGGTTATGCCACAGAATGAACCGGATAGATGTCTTCATTTCAAAGAACTGCTCAAATATATTGCATTTCTTGGAAGTGCTTGAAATACTCATTTAAGTATCACATTTCAGCTCCTGCTAGACTTCCATTATACGTGTTTAGAGCTGGGTTTGTAAGTTTGCATCATCAACCTGGTTCCTTTTATTTATCCTTTGAAATATTGCATTAAATAAGCTCTGAGACGACAAATAGATGCGCTTTTATGATGGACAGATGCACTTTTATGATGGATAGATGCACTTTTATGATGGATAGATGCACTTTTATGATGGATAGATGCACTTTTATGATGGATAGATGCACTTTTATAATGGATAGATGCACTTTTATAATGGATAGATGCACTTTTATGATGAATGGATGCACTTTTATGATGGATAGATGCACTTTTATGATGGATAGATGCACTTTTATAATGGATAGATGCACTTTTATGATGGATGGATGCACTTTTATAATGGATAGATGCACTTTTATGATGGATGGATGCACTTTTATAATGGATAGATGCACTTTTATGATGGATAGATGCACTTTTATGATGGATGGATGCACTTTTATGATGATAGATGCACTTTTATAATGGATAGATGCACTTTTATGATGGATGGATGCACTTTTATGATGGATAGATGCACTTTTATGATGGATGGATGCACTTTTATGATGGACGGATGCACTTTTATGATGGATAGATGCACTTTTATGATGGATAGATGCACTTTTATGATGGATAGATGCACTTTTATGATGGATAGATGAACTTTTATGATGGATAGATGCACTTTTATGATGGATAAATGCGCTTTTATGATGGATAGATGCACTTTTATGATGGATAGATGCACTTTTATGATGGATAGATGCATTTTTATGATGAATGGATGCACTTTTATGATGATAGATGCACTTTTATAATGGATAGATGCGCTTTTATGATGGATAGATGCACTTTTATGATGGATAGATGCACTTTTATGGTGGATAGATGCACTTTTATGATGGATAGATGCACTTTTATGATGGATAGATGCATTTTTATGATGATAGATGCACTTTTATAATGGATAGATGCGCTTTTATGATGGATAGATGCACTTTTATGGTGGATAGATGCGCTTTTATGATGGATAGATGCACTTTTATGATGGATAGATGCACTTTTATGATGAATGGATGCTGTTTTATGATGGATAGATGCACTTTTATGATGGATAGATGCACTTTTATGATGGATGGATGCACTTTTATGATGGATAGATGCACTTTTATGATGGATAGATGCACTTTTATAATGGATAGATGCGCTTTTATGATGGATAGATGCACTTTTATGGTGGATAGATGCGCTTTTATGATGGATAGATGCACTTTTATGGTGGATAGATGCACTTTTATGATGGATAGATGCACTTTTATGATGGATGGATGCACTTTTATGATGAATGGATGCTGTTTTATGATGGATGGATGCACTTTTATGATGGATGGATGCACTTTTATGATGAATGGATGCTGTTTTATGATGGATGGATGCACTTTTATGATGGATAGATGCACTTTTATGATGGATAGAGGCACTTTTATGATGAATGGATGCACTTTTATGATGATAGATGCACTTTTATAATGGATAGATGCACTTTTATGATGGATAGAGGCACTTTTATAATGGATAGATGCACTTTTATGATGGATAGATGCACTTTTATGATGAATGGATGCACTTTTATGATGGATAGATGCACTTTTATGATGGATAGATGCACTTTTATGATGGATAGATGCACTTTTATGATCGATGGATGCACTTTTATGATCGATGGATGCACTTTTATGATGGATAGAGGCACTTTTATGATGGATGGACGCACTTTTATGATGGACGGATGCACTTTTATGATGGATAGATGCACTTTTATGATGGATGGATGCACTTTTATGATGAATGGATGCTGTTTTATGATGGATGGATGCACTTTTATGATGGATAGATGCACTTTTATGATAGATGGATGCACTTTTATGATGAATGGATAATCTAACATGTCTTTCTGCTGTTCATAGACATGAAGAAAACGGCCCAGAACGTTTGTGTTTACAGTGTGTTGTGTGTGTGTGTTTGTCGCTCTTCCTGCAGTTGATTCATCTGGAGATCAAGCCGGCCATCAGGCATCAGATCATCCGGGAGCTTCAGGTCCTGCATGAGTGTAACTCGCCCTATATCGTGGGTTTCTACGGGGCGTTTTACAGCGACGGCGAGATTAGCATCTGTATGGAGAACATGGTGCGCTCAGAGGCTTATAGCGTCTTATACTGTTATTTATTATTAATGGACCTGAGCTAACAATGAACAGTTGAGTTTTTATCAACTAACATTAACAAAGATGAATAAATCCTGTAACAAATGTATTGCTCATTATTAGTTTTAACATAAACTAACAGAACCTGATCATGTGTGATTAAAGTGATCGTAATGATTGTGATATAAAGGACAACAGATTTCATTTTAAAATGATCTGTTAATTTTGCTCTTTTATTTGCGGTTCCCTCGCTGACCGCCGTGTGTTTGGTCTCTTTCTCTTGTCCACAGGACGGAGGATCTTTGGATCAGGTCCTGAAAGATGCCCGCAGAATCCCAGAGGAGATCTTGGGAAAAGTCAGCATAGCTGTAAGTGTGTAACTTATGACATATATTTAAATCTGCATATTTGTGATGGGCTTTTCTTTTACCTTTTATAAAGGACATTTTTCCCTAATCTTATGAAATATGTTTCATCTTTCATTTCGAATTCTTAAATTTGTTCAATAAATTCAATCAGAATAATAAGATACAATACGGCTGTTGCCAATCAAATTAAATTATTAACACTGAAAAATTACAACTGCATTAAATAATGTTATGAGATTGTATATTACAGGGTTCCCACGATAGAGCTCAGATCGGGCTCAAAAAATCAAGCCCGACCCCATGCACGTTGTGTCAGAGCCCGGCCAAACACATTAACTGTAATTACGAGCCCGGGTCCGATTTAAACCCGACCATTTTTTAATACGTGTGCGTTCTGATGAGAACGAGCCTGTAATGAGCGAATCGGAGCGGTGTGATGCTCAGTTCTCTCAAGACATGACATTTATCTGTACTGTAGCTCCTATACTTGTTGTAGCGATTAAACAATGTATTTTGTTTCATATTTATGTTTAAATATTATAATGTTATTTTTAAATTTCATCTGATTATGAAAAAAGCAAAGATGCGAGTGGGTCAGAAATGAGTTTGGTGGTGTTTAATATTAAGTTTTGTTTTATAGAAAGCCTTTCTGTAAAGTGAATTTCGTTTTGTATAAATTGTATCTTAATTTTAATCAAGCTTTCGTCTGTTAATCGCCTGGATTTAATAAATAAGAAGCAAATAGACTATAGCAGACTATAATCGTGACATGAAGGCGCCGGAGCGATCACTTTCATTGCACATGAACTGGAGCGCGTCTCATAAATAAACCGAGACTCAGCAGCTACTTACCTCACAGACATGAGAAATGTGTGTAGAAAGCTTGAAATGTTCACTTTTAAACGCAGAGAATCTAAACTCTATCCCACTGGTCCTTGAATCCTTTGTGAATCTGAGAAAAAATATTCAAGGCCCTGGAAAGTTTTGAAAGTGCATTTTTTTTTAAATGCAGGTTGTCTTACCTTACACCTCTCCGCAAAATGAATATAAATCCGATCTTTAATTCCCGTGCTATAGGCACATTTAACAGAGTTCACGTCAACGAAAGCAACAGATGTGAGCTGCATTTGATTCATCAGCTCATTAGATCAAAGACCGCAATATGAGAACGAGCGACCTGAGCACTGGTGAGAGCATTTAGTCTCATTAGTTTTAATGAAGATGATTGTGTAACTGAGCATCTAAGACTTAGCCTATTTCCATACATGAAAATCCCTCACCTTTCGGCGAAATTCGCCATTTTGAAATCGAAATAGGTGACCTACGTGAATTGTGTAGATTCGATGAGAAAACATTTTTTTGGGGGTAGGGGGTTCATATTCAGTGAACTGCGAAGAGGTGCGCATGCCAGAAGGGAGCGCGAGATTCAGTGAACTGCGATTCAGTGAACTATATAATATAAGCGTGAGTCTGCAGGCATACATTTATTCATTCTCAGTGTTGAGCAACGTAGCCTGCATGTGTTACGTTATTGTGTTAATAATAACTAAAGTACCCAATTATGTTACATATTTATTTTGTATGAAAACTAGCGCGTTAGTTACTTATAGATTAGTGTGGCGCGAGCTGTCTCTCACAAACACAGACGCGCGCGCACACAGATATAAGATAATTGTAAAATGAAAATTGACGGACTAAGTTTAAATTTTGTTCTTGCTTGTGTTTTTTTCTGTCAAAATATCAGAAAGCATTTTGTATTATCCATCCGTGTTTTTAAAATGAGTTAAATGACGGACGTTTTACTGTTAACACAGCCCTCATTACATGTCGGATTCGTCTAAATTATACTTGATATTCTTTTTAGAAGAAGTGATTCGTTTTGCTATTATTTTACTCCTGTCTATTCAGTGTCAACTGTTTTCTATAAATATGTTTGTACTGGCTAGCATTTATTCAGCTAATGCGTGTCCTGTTTAAAATGTAGGCCTACAATGTTCAAATGCAAAGACAGCACGTCACAAATAGAAGCCCTTTTCCCTGTGGTATTTAGTATCATATTAGGATATTGGAATAATAAATTAAGTAGCCTATCTTAAATGTACACACAATGTTTTTGTTTTTTACTGTTTCTTAATTTTAGACTAGTTGACCAGCACACATTATATGCAACCTCTCCCCAGGTTGGCAAAAAAAGCATCTCAAAATGCATCAGATTGATGTTTTAAAATATGGAATATTTAAAATTTTCTTCCGGGGGAGCATGCTCACGGACCCTCCTAGAGGGGTAATATCCTTCTCACCTTTTTCACCCCTGACCCGTTTTCATGCCTGTATTTCAGTTTAACTTGCGGCAGTTAGCGTGTTGGCTTGCTTTACTCATTTGAGGTGATGCGTGTTGCATAGCGGCGTACTCTACACACTGTGCGAGCCAGTCTTGACAGTCGCGGTATCCTCATGGTCTCATGTTGTTTCCACCAGCTCAGCACATCTCGTTGTTTCTTTTAATTAATTAATGTCTAATATATAAAACGAAGGAGAAGTCTAAAAAAAGGCCCAAAGCCCGGCCCGCGTTTGAGGTATGACGTGAAAATTGGCCCGAAGCCAATAGGGGCGTAAAAAAGTCGCCGCCCGTCGGGCATAAATGCAGGGCTCTATTCCATATTATTCCCTCCTTCATAACAGTGAAAATCGCTTGGGTGTGAACACAAAGACGCGCCGAAAAACGTCATGAAAAACGCTGGCGATATTCGTCCGGGTGTGCAACTACATTCATCTGATTTTTTCCTTTTTTTCTTCAAACAGGTTTTAAGAGGTCTCGCTTACCTTCGAGAAAAGCACCAGATTATTCACAGAGGTAAAGAAAATAAAGTATTGAATCTTTCAAATGATCTGTGTAAAATGAGTGCACTAATAAGAAACACTGTTTTTCTCAGATGTCAAACCTTCGAATATTCTGGTCAATTCTCGCGGGGAGATCAAACTGTGTGACTTCGGCGTGAGTGGGCAGCTCATCGACTCCATGGCCAACTCTTTTGTAGGAACACGATCATACATGTCGGTACGTCTTCAGTATGGTGTTTTTAGCAAGGGTTAAAGCCCTGATATACTCAAAACTGGTGTGACATTAAAGGGTTATTCACCCAAAAATGAAAATTCTGTCATTAATTACTGACCCTCATGTGGTTGGACACCCGTCAGACCTCCGTTCATCTTCAGACACAAATGAAGATATTTTAGTGTAAATCTGATGCTCTGAAAGGCCTCCATTGGCTCAACTTTACACTCTCAAGACCCTTAAAAGACACTAAAGACGTCGATACAAAGTCCATCTCACTACAGCGGCTCTACAATAACTTTATGAATCGGCGATAATAGTTTTTGTGCGCAAAAAACCCTAAATAACGACTTATATAGTGATGACGATTTCAAAACACGGCCTCATGAAGCTTCAAAGCGTTATGAATCAGTGAGTCGATTCATGATTCGGATCGCGTGTCAAACCGACAAACTGCTGAAATTTGGCGATTCAAACTGCTGAATCGACTCACTGATTCATAACGCTTCGAAGCTTCATGATGCCGTGTTTTGAAATCGTCATCACTATATAAGTCGTTATTTAGGGTTTTTTTGCGCACAAAAACTATTCTCGTCACTCCATAAAGTTATTGTAGAGCCACTGTAGTGAGATGGACTTTGTAACTTTAGTCTTTAGTGCCTTTTAAGGGTCTTGAGAGTGTAAAGTTGAGCCAATGGAGGCCTTTCAGAGCATCAGATTTACACTAAAATATCTTCATTTGTGTCTGAAGATGAACGGAGGTCTGACGGGTGTCCAACGACATGAGGGGACGTCATTAATGACAGAATTTATTTTTGGGTGAACTAACCCTTTAACTGCTATTATCACGTTTTTGTTCTTGAGAGAAAAGCGTGGCGCACATATTAACATATTCATCGTGATGTTCACTAACAGTGTAACTTTTGAACTTCTTAATACCCCTAAGAGAAGAACTTCTCCATGAGTTTATGGAGGCGTTTAGCTGTAATGATTCTGTGAAGTGTTGTAGGATTTGAGCTGATGTTGTGTGTGTGTGTGTGTGTGTGTGTGTGTGTGTGTGTGTGTTCAGCCGGAGCGGTTGCAGGGCACTCATTACTCGGTGCAGTCAGATGTGTGGAGTATGGGTCTCTCTCTGGTGGAGTTGGCCATCGGACGGTATCCCATTCCTCCACCCGATGCCAAGGAGCTGGAGGGGATGTTCGGCAGGGCGATGATGGATGTCGGGGCGGCGGAGACTCACAGTACCTCTCCTCGACCCAGACCACCCGGCAGACCCGTGAGCGGTGAGAGATGGTTGCTTTATGGATGGCAGCACAAGATTTTGAGTCGTTTTTGGATGTTATTAACCCTCTGGGGTTCTTCAGGTCAAAAATGACCCTAAGCTTTTTATAAATGTAAAAAAAAAATCATAGCTTCATCGGAATGGTCCGAAACTTGGTGACTTAATTGAGTCAAAAAACATACAAAAAAAACCTCACACACACAAAATCACGATTAGCTTTTGGAATGCCACGCGTTCATTTATGTGTGCGTGTGTTTTTGTGTGTACAAGTGTGTGTGTGTGAGAGTTTTTTTGTCTGTTTTGCACTCTTGATGTTTTAGAGATCTTCACTGTTGAGTCCTTTCTTTCTGCATCCTGGCTGATTTGTAGATTGTATGCACAAAAAAATTCTGTATTTTCATATTTTTGCCAATTTCCCATTCATTTCCTATATGGGTCATTTTTGACCCGAAGGTCCTGAGTGTGACTTTTTTTTTTTACCACCATTTAGACTTTTCAAATCCTGTCCCCAATTTTTTGGGGTGTTTATATACCAAGTACCAATAAAGTCACCAAGTTTCGGACCATTACGATGAAGCTACGATTTTAATTTTTTTTTTATAAAACGCAAGATCCACTATAGTGGTAAAAATGTGCTATTGCGTGATGATAAAAATGCTCAATGTGTCCACCGGATGGCACCGATCTCATAGAAAAAATTGCTTTCATGAGGCCTAGGCTTGACTCTAAAATGAAATACAGCTTTAATAAATAAATAAAAAAACTATATATATAATTTTTTTTTTAATTATTATATTCAATGGGAAAAAAATGGGTCATAATTGTTACATAAATATTAATTATAAATCATAAAATTATCTCAAAACACCAAAAAATAAAAGAAAAAATATTATTGAACAAAAATATATTTAATTGATTTTACTCAAATCTTTTTTATCTTAATCCCGCCCTCTGGGTCATTTTTGACCTGAAGGTCCTGAGTGTGACCCATAAATGAAGAACCCCAGAGGGTTAAAAGTGTAGTGTGTATTTTCTTCTAGCGTCACCAAATGGACGATTCAGCTCTTCTTTGAGTTTTGCACTACTGGTCAAAAGTTTGGAGTAATTATGATTGTTTTAATGTTTTAAAAGAAGTCTCTTCTGCTCACCAAGGCTGTTTTTATTTGATCAAAATACAGTAATAATTGTGAAATATTATTACAATTTAAACTAAGTGTTTTCTATTTTAATATATTGTAAAATGTAATTTATTTCCGTGAATTTTCTTCAGTTTTAGTGTCACGTGATCCTTTAGCAATCATTCTAATTTGGTTATTTTCAGTTATTGTTGGTATTTATTTGGTAATAACACTTTTTTTAATGTTAAAAACAGCTTCATATTTTTGTGGAAAACTTGATATATTTTACTTTTTCATGACTCTGATGAATAGAAAGTTCTAAAGAACAGCATTTATTTGAAATTGATGTATTTTATTCATTAAATAGTGACATTAAAGTATTAATCATTATTTTAAATATTACTTACTCCAAACATTTGAATAGAAGTGTATCAGTTTCCAACAAAAGCTGCAAAAACACTGATAATAATCATAAATGTGTGTTGATCATCAGATCCTCATATGAGAGTGATTAGTGAAGGGTCATGTGACACTGAAGACTGGAGTAATGATGATAAATTCAGCTTTGATCACAGGATATAAATTACACTTTACTAGATATTCACATAGAGAACAACTACTTTAAAATGTAATATTATTTCACAATTTTTACTGTATTTTGGTTTAATAAATGCAGCGTTGGTGAGCATATTTCATACATATAAAAAATCGTAACTATTCCAACTTTTGACCAGTATTATAAATCAAAAGTTTAATAGTTTGTTTATAATATTGCATAGAATGCCAGCAGGTGGCACTATAATAATAATAATAATAATAGCACCTTTAATGCATGGAATGCAGCTCAAAGCGCTATCATAAAAACATAAACATCAATTACAACATATAAAAAATGAATATAACATATAATAATAATAACATAATGCATAGAATACTCTGCACCCCCCACCGATCCAATATTGCATCATCATAATCATTTAAAAAAATCTATAAGTTGTACAGCACAAAACTACACATATATGGTATCGTTTGAAAGATTAGAACCTCAGCTTTCTTAATAACAATCACTTTTGCATTGATGTTACATAGAAAAAGATAATAAGGTCTGAATTTGACCCCCCCTGCAATTGAGAAAATCATATGAATAATATTACATTTCATATTTATATCACACAAACGCACCAAGTCATATATCAAATGAAAGCTCTCACCCTCAAGAATTTCACTGTGCAGTTTATTTCACCAATCCAACACTTTACAGTAACGTTATTATCAAAAGAATCACGAAGATGGAAATGACTCCTTTGAACAAGCAAACACATGAGTCATATTCCTGTTCGGATCACTTCCTCCTTGTGTAGCTACTACCCTCGAACGCTATATTAGCTCGTTCCTTAGGTTGTTTTCTTCAAAATGAGACCATTCCCTCATGTCTGTGAGCGAGCATGGCCAAACCACACTATGTCACCAATGTCCAGATCAAAACATGTGATGCAGACAAATACTCTTATTATCCTTAGTTTTGATCGCCGTGATTTTTGATGACGTCATCACGTATTGCGTCATACATCAAAAAAGCTGAGTATCTCAGCTGTCTATAGACATGTCGATCATGCTTCTGGACCAATCAGAGCCCGAGATCTCCCTTTACAAAGTTGAGGAGGCGGAGCCTTCTTCTCGATTCCCCAGGCAGGCTTAAATCAATGCAGATGAGGAGGAGTTACTAGATAGTTTGGACAGATTCATCTCAATAACTTTTAACCACCTTTTTTTGAAAGGAGATATCAAGAAAATTATTTTTCCCCTGTTTACTGACACCTAGTGGAATCAACAGAAACTTTCTGAAGGGAAATAGACCAAACAGATTAAAAATGATAGATTTTCAAATAACAAATGAACTAAAAAATGACTTTTTATACATGTTTATCATAAAATTGTGAATAAATATAATATAATATATGCAATATTCCACCACTGTATTAAAATTTAGAGTGTTTTCTGTCAAATGAGACCATTTTTATCAATTTACTCCAATGTATGTGGGTAGGGCGCTCTTTTAAATTCAGATATGCCTAATTCTCTAATAAAATCTAAATATGCTGCAGAGCTGAAGTTGTAAAAGCAAGAGTTCAAGCACGCTTTTAGGTTTCTTAGGTTTATGTTAAAAAATATTAAGCAAAATATATAATGTATAAATATATAATTAAAGGATTAGTTCACTTTTAAATAAACTTTTGCTGATCATTTACTCGCCTCCATGTCATCCAAGATGTCCATGTCTTTCTTTCTGCAGTCGAAAAGAAATGAAGGTTTTTGATGAAAACATTCCAGGATTGTTCTCCATATAATGGACTTCAATGGGCTCCAAACGGTTCAAGGTCCAAATAACAGTTTCAGTGCAGCTTTAAAGGGCTTTAAACGACACCAGATGATGAATAAGGGTCTGATCTAGCCAAACCATCAGTTTCTGCGAGAAACCCAGCAGTATTTATGCTATTATTTTACCTCTTATCAGACGAACGTGATCATCTCTGAGCTCCGCCGTAACTTCCGACAAGTGAGGTCAAAATACGAGCATGGTCATAGATGTATACGTAGATACGCCTGCACAGATCAGTAGAATGAGGCATCTACGATTGATATATCTATAACCACGCTCGTATTTTGACCTCACTTAGCGGAAGTTATGGCGGAGCTCAGAGATGATCACGTTCGTCTGATAAGAGTAGGGTTGGGTACCGAAATCCGGTTCCAATATGGCACCGGTACTTATTTAACCGGTATGTACCGGACCGAATCAGAACGCAGATTTCGGTTCCTCATTTCGGTGCCAAAATTCAAACGTGCTTTCGCGCTTTGGCTGAGCCAGAGACAGACGCTCAGCGCTCGTCACATCACATCTCATGACAACAATTCAGTGTTTTCAACCACATCTCATGACAACTATTCAGTGTTTTCAACCACATCTCATGACAACTATTCAGTGTTTTCAACCACATCATGTTTATTTCAGGTTTCAGACATTTAAATGCTCATAAATAGGCTACTAGCAAAAAACACACACTGATGTCTGTGGAAGCGGCAATGACAATCCTTTCAGACGGTTATAATTTGACTAACGTTACGTGTTTTATTCACATCAGATACATGCACATAATATAGTTACTATATTGTTTACTCTTTTCTTCTTCCAGTTCACTGGTCACTTACTTTCATGTATTTCGTGAGACGAGAAGGAACTCAAGTGTTGTAAATCCGACAGATCCGATTCTGAGGCGCAAACTAACATGGCGCCGCCCATTGCGCTTTATAGATCAACTAACACACATTCACTCACACATTTGAACATCAGATAGTTCGTGACACAGTTAAGAAGTTTGTGAATATTTTGAATAAAAAGAAAAAAGCGAAATAAACCCGATACAGCTGAGCTGTCAGCGCTATTGCGGCTGCTGTGTCATGTGAGAAACATGACGCGTCGTCATGGAAACATTAAGACGATGCGTTCTAAAATATTTAGCCAGAGAATATGATCATATTTCAAAATAAAGCTGAATCTCGAAGCTGGTTTGTAGCAGAGCAAGAACACAGACGACTGCTGTTATTACTGTAACTGTTATTAAGAGTTATATTAGGCTTGTTGTAGTTGGGTGGCTTAGGTTTTACTGTGAATTTGTAAATATGTCAATTATAATTTGTAAATAAGTAAATTGTGTTTTGTATTTATTTATATTCATACATTTAAGTATACATTAAACTTTTAATAAATGGTTCAATTTAAATAATAAATAAATAAATAAAAAGCCATTTAATGTCATCCACCTCGTTTGGTGGCCTTTTAAAAAAAAAAAAGTATCGGTTCAGGCACCGTTTAGGCACCGGAACCGTTTTAAAAGTATCGGTTTGGCACCGGAATCGAAAAAAACCCAAACGATACCCAACCCTAGTTAAGAGGTAAAATAATAGCATAAATACTGCTGGGTTTCTCACAGAAGCTGATGGTTTGGCTAGATCAGACCCTTATTCATCATCTGGTGTCGTTTAAAGCCCTTTGAAGCTGCACTGAAACTGTCATTTGAACCGTTTGGAGCCCATTGAAGTCCATTATATGGAGAACAATCCTGGAATGTTTTCATCAAAAACCTTCATTTCTTTTCGACTGCAGAAAGAAAGACATGGACATCTTTGATGACATGGGGGCGAGTAAATGATCAGCAAAAGTTTATTTAAAAGTGAACTAATCCTTTAAGGTAAACATCATGAGTTATTGACTCTATTGCCTGTTCTCTTTCAGGTCATGGGCCCGTCATGGCTATATTTGAGCTGCTGGATTACATCGTCAATGAGGTGAGAGTCTTTCAATCACAGCCTGGCTATAATCCCATAACAATACTGAAGATCATGTTTAGTGTGTCTGAACTAACAGCAGATTCACAGCTGAGGACTCAAAGTGGTTTTAAATGCATGAATGTCCAGAGTAAACGGGCAGATTGGACAGATATATGATTCCCCATCACACTGTGAATATGATTCTGATGCTGTTATTAATGATATATGAGTGTGTAAATTCTGAGGTTTTCTGTGTGTTATCCATCAGCCGCCCCCGAAACTGCCTCACGGCGTCTTCACGCCTGATTTCCAGGACTTTGTGACCAAATGGTGAGTTGTGTGTGTGTGTGTGTGTGTGTGTGTGTGTGTGTGTGTGTGTGTGTGTGTGTGTGTGTGTTCAGATGTGATTGAGATCGTGTGTGTACAGATGTGAGTGATCATTGCAGCTGATTATCTCTGTGTTTTCTGTCTAGTCTCATTAAAAACCCTGCAGACAGAGCGGACCTGAAGATGCTGGTGGTGAGAACACGTTTATCATGTTTTAATGCAAGATGAAATCAAATCTAAATGAGTTTTATAATGAATGCACCAGTGTTCATTATTATTATTACAGTAACCAAGATTGAAAATAATATCAGCCATAGTTAGTGCCCTATGATTTACAAACATGGACATAATCGTGGAATAAAAGCAGAATTTGCTGTATAATGCGTAATTTCACAGAATTTGCCATTTTTTTGATGAATAAATAAAAGCAGTGCACTTAAATGAAGTCATGATATAGACTAGTGTCTGTGAATATTATACTATCATCATATCATAGACTCAAACATCTCCAACCCGTCCAAATTAAAGTTCAGTTTAACTTGAAGAAATTGTGACAGAAATATAGAAGTCTCAATGTAACAATAATACTAACACTAATAATAAAATATTGTTAAACTTAATATTTTTTAAGGAAAAATCACCATTTTCCGTCCATGTTTTAATTTTAACAGTAAAGCTCAGTTGTGCAGCACTTTGACTAAAAAGTTTGTTTAATTTTATGATTAAAATATTTAAATTATTTTTTTATGCCTTCATTTGATTGCCCTAAAAATTTAAAAATAACACAAATTTGTGAATAATTGTATATTTATGTGTATAATTATGTTTGTATAAATAAATACACACTCATCCATGTGTATATTTAAGAAAAATGTATTATGTTAAAAAATGTTATATATATATACATATATACATATATACATACATATACATGCAAATGCAAATATTTCTTAAATATATAAAAGTGTATGAAAATATATGTGTATGTACTGTGTTATGTATATATAAATACACACACACATACATGTATATTTAAGAAATGTGTTATATTTATATATAATATAAATATATATACATGGGGTGTGTATTTATATATATACACCATAATTATACACAGTACACACACATATATTACGTAATCACAAACTTTTATTTTGGATGCGATTTAATTGATTTGACAGCTCTAATAATAATACATTTGATTGTTTTTATGAAGTCAATTAATTAGACATGCTTTTTGATTATTACAATTTAATTTGGACAATATATAATATAATATTGTACTATATATATATATATATATACACACACACACAATATATGGATTATAACAGAAAAAATCTAATTTCACAGGGCCTTTAACATGTCATTTTTGTTCAACTTTTAATAAAACGTTAAATTGGATACGTTTAAATTATTTAGACATGCTTTATGATTACTACAAAAATAATATTAACCATTAAAATGGGTTTCAAAAATTAAAACAGGAAAAACTGAGTTTGGGAAAAAATAAAAGGGATTTCATAGATCAAATCATCTGTTTCCGGACATTATTCACTATGACTGGCAGAATCATATATTATTCCAATATAAATGATCTCTCTCTCTCTCTCTCTCTCTCTCTCTCTCTCTCTTTGACAGAATCACACGTTCATCAAGCGCTCCGAGGTGGAGGAGGTGGACTTCGCTGGATGGTTGTGTAAAACCACTGGGCTCAACCAGCCCAGCACACCCACACAAACAGCAGAATGACACACACACACACACACACACACACACTTCACCGTCACCTGACACACGATTCCCCGACACAACACCAACGTTTACAGCGTATCTGATGGAACACGTGCAAAGCTGCTTATTTTACACACACACACACACGGAGAATCTCATGTCACGGTCAAAACACAGATATAACACAAAGATGAAGCCTGTTTTTACGACTTTGCATGTGGGTGACATTTGCCAACAAACTTCCCATTACTGAGAAAAAAACTCTTATATTATTCAATTCTTTATATTATGGTAGTATTTGTTATACTGCCTTTGAAAATCCCATTTTCAAAGTATTTCCTCATATTCTCCATTGTTGCGGCTCCTCTCTTCCCAGTCTGTCAGTAACTATCTTTCTGAAAAGCACACTGTGCTCTGATTGGTCGGCTGGAGCGGTGTGTTGTGATTGGTGTTTGGGAAATGTCCCGCCCCTTACCATAACGGCCAGTTTCAACACTCAACCAGGCCTTTATTCTGCATATGAATTATTATAATGAGGAATATTGTGTTTGTTCCCGGAGGAAAACTCAGTGGAGGCGTTTCAGGAGTTCTCTACTGATACTGATTTAAAATACTTAATTATCATGAAAACGTCCCTGCAATAAAAATGTTAACGGTCCTAAGAATAAGCTTCATTTTTAAGAAAACATATTTTTCATATGTTTGTCTTTTGATTTTTGAATTATGACCTGAGAATGTTTCCGTCTTGATCACGTGTAATGGATTCATAAATGCCAGGATATCAGTTATGATTATTACTTCATGTACAGACGGATGTTGCTTTAAGACTCTCAATAAAGCGACTGCAGAGGGGATGAACGCTTTCTGCTTTCCATTTTCCATTTGTCCATTGTTTTGTTTTTTTAGATTAGAAAAATAAAAAGTGTAAAGCAGTTCAGACTTAATGTCAGTTCTCTGTTGTTTTAGATGTGCACGTTTAGCATCACAAGACTGAAATATACACCGATACGCCATAACTGTTGATCTCCTGTTAGTGGGTGGGATATATTCGGCAGCAAGTGAACATTTTGTCCTCAGAGTTGATGTGTTAGAAGCAGGAAAAAAGAACCAAACAGACGAGCTACTGAAGCTCAAACTGACCAACACAATACTAGGAAGGTTATAATGTTATGCCTGATGGGTGTCTGAATTGAAACATTAGCTCTGCAGTTGCTGAGGTGTTTTGCTGTGAAGCTGCATGGCGTTTCGGGTCCCTCTTTCGATGTAAGTCTGGGATTTTTCATTCGTTTTATCTAAAAAAGTGCAATACTGATGCTCTGACTATAAGCCTAATAATTGTTTGTCCCTCAGAGAAAGTGTTGAATGATTTCCTGAGTTTGCCAAATGTCATTCCAGTGATGATTGTGCCTCATTAGCACTAGATGTGAGGGATGCAACAGCTCATCACGGCCACCAGGGGGCGGTACAAGTCCAAAAAACATCCAACTGAACAGGTTTTTGTGATATTGCACCAAACATCTTCAAATAATCCCATGCTTATTGATTGAGATATTCCTTCATCTCCAAGTCTTTGAGCTAGAGTCAGTGTGAACACCCTGAACAATAACACTCGCTTGTTTTGACCAGCTACAACATGACCTGTTCTAATGTACGAAGCCTTTGAGATTTCGGGCTCTTAAAAAGTCTAGAATTTCAAAATCAAAAAGTAGACAAGACTTGCCACTGTCAGACTCCTGTATGTGTTTTAAAGGGTTAGTTCACCCAAAAATGTAAATTCTGTCATTAATGACTGAGCCTCATGTGGTTGGACACCCGTCAGACCTCCGTTCATCTTCAGACACAAATGAAGATATTTTAGTGTAAATCTGATGCTCTGAAAGGCCTCCATTGGCTCAACTTTACACTCTCAAGACCCTTAAAAGACACTAAAGACGTCGTTACGAACTCCATCTCACTACAGCGGCTCTACAATAACTTTATGGAGTGACGAGAATAGTTTCTGTGCGCAAAAAAACCCTAAATAACGACTTATATAGTGATGACGATTTCAAAACACGGCCTCATGAAGCTTCGAAGCGTTATGAATCAGTGAGTCGATTCAGTGGTTTGAAGCGTTATGAATCAGTGAGTCGATTCATGATTCGGATCGCGTGTCAAACCGCTGAATCGACTCACTGATTCATAACGCTTCGAAGCTTCATGAGGCCGTGTTTTGAAATCGTCATCACTATATTAGTCGTTATTTAGGGTTTTTTGCGCACAAAAACTATTCTCGCCGATTCATAAAGTTATTGTAGAACCACTGTAGTGAGATGGACTTTGTAACGACATCTTTAGTGTCTTTTAAGGGTCTTGAGAGTGAACCGTGCCATTGAGCCAATGGAGGCCTTTCAGAGCATCAGATTTACACTAAAATATCTTCATTTTAGTGAAGATGATCGAGCAGAACCTGTTCATTCCTCAAGAGTAAAGACTGCGGATCTATAGTGATCGCTACTGAATGGCACTTTTGTATTTTTAGAAAGATTATATCCAAATATCTGTCGCAAGAACTATTAACCCAAAACGAACACTAAACATTGGCTTTACTAGTAGCCAAATCACACACAGAACCATGTTTAGCAAGCCTGTAGATAAACAATACATAAAAGCTCTAATCAAAGAATCATTTACACTAATGCCAGGTTCACTGTTGAGATTTTAAAAAGTTTGTAACGTTAGGTGTTCATCGGATAACGCTAAGTATGAATGAGCGTTATCATCTGTTTACTTCCTTGCTACAACATACAATTAACAATACAAACTATAACAGGAAAACACATCGACGAGAAATAAATCAGACTTACAGGTTGTGGCCCATGAGCAGCTTCTGTTTTTAATCCGTCTTTCAGGACAAGCCGTTGTGCGAATCGCGATGATTGTGAAGCTTTCCTCCGTGAAATGTGCAGCACAGAGAGCGAGATTTGGGTAATAATTATGAGGGACCGAGTTAAAAATACATTTTAACCATTGATCCCGAACTCCCTGAAGCCTGAACAAAGAGGACCTGCAATCCAGCCTAACTATACCACAACAACACTCCAGCCTAACTATACCACAACTACACTCCAGCCTAACTATACCACAACAACACTCCAGCCTAACTATACCACAACAACACTCCAGCCTAACTATACCACAACACCACTCCAGCCTAACTATACCACAACACCACTCCAGCCTAACTATACCACAACACCACTCCAGCCTAACTATACCACAACACCACTCCAGCCTAACTATACCACAACACCACTCCAGCCTAACTATACCACAACAACACTCCAGCCTAACTATACCACAACACCACTCCAGCCTAACTATACCACAACACCACTCCAGCCTAACTATACCACAACACCACTCCAGCCTAACTATACCACAACAACACTCCAGCCTAACTATACCACAACACCACTCCAGCCTAACTATACCACAACTACACTCCAGCCTAACTATACCACATCAACACTCCAGCCTAACTATACCACAACACCACTCCAGCCTAACTATACCACAACACCACTCCAGCCTAACTATACCACAACAACACTCCAGCCTAACTATACCACAACACCACTCCAGCCTAACTATACCACAACTACACTCCAGCCTAACTATACCACAACAACACTCCAGCCTAACTATACCACAACACCACTCCAGCCTAACTATACCACAACAACACTCCAGCCTAACTATACCACAACACCACTCCAGCCTAACTATACCACAACAACACTCCAGCCTAACTATACCACAACAACACTCCAGCCTAACTATACCACAACAACACTCCAGCCTAACTATACCACAACAACACTCCAGCCTAACTATACCACAACAACACTCCAGCCTAACTATACCACAACAACACTCCAGCCTAACTATACCACAACAACACTCCAGCCTAACTATACCACAACACCACTCCAGCCTAACTATACCACAACACCACTCCAGCCTAACTATACCACAACAACACTCCAGCCTAACTATACCACATCAACACTCCAGCCTAACTATACCACAACAACACTCCAGCCTAACTATACCACAACACCACTCCAGCCTAACTATACCACATCAACACTCCAGCCTAACTATACCACAACAACACTCCAGCCTAACTATACCACAACAACACTCCAGCCTAACTATACCACAACAACACTCCAGCCTAACTATACCACAACAACACTCCAGCCTAACTATACCACAACACCACTCCAGCCTAACTATACCACAACTACACTCCAGCCTAACTATACCACAACAACACTCCAGCCTAACTATACCACAACACCACTCCAGCCTAACTATACCACAACACCACTCCAGCCTAACTATACCACACACCACTCCAGCCTAACTATACCACAACAACACTCCAGCCTAACTATACCACATCAACACTCCAGCCTAACTATACCACAACACCACTCCAGCCTAACTATACCACAACAACACTCCAGCCTAACTATACCACAACACCACTCCAGCCTAACTATACCACAACACCACTCCAGCCTAACTATACCACAACAACACTCCAGCCTAACTATACCACAACACCACTCCAGCCTAACTATACCACAACACCACTCCAGCCTAACTATACCACAACAACACTCCAGCCTAACTATACCACAACAACACTCCAGCCTAACTATACCACAACACCACTCCAGCCTAACTATACCACAACACCACTCCAGCCTAACTATACCACAACAACACTCCAGCCTAACTATACCACAACACCACTCCAGCCTAACTATACCACAACACCACTCCAGCCTAACTATACCACAACACCACTCCAGCCTAACTATACCACAACACCACTCCAGCCTAACTATACCACAACACCACTCCAGCCTAACTATACCACAACAACACTCCAGCCTAACTATACCACAACAACACTCCAGCCTAACTATACCACAACAACACTCCAGCCTAACTATACCACAACAACACTCCAGCCTAACTATACCACAACACCACTCCAGCCTAACTATACCACAACACCACTCCAGCCTAACTATACCACAACAACACTCCAGCCTAACTATACCACAACAACACTCCAGCCTAACTATACCACAACAACACTCCAGCCTAACTATACCACAACACCACTCCAGCCTAACTATACCACAACAACACTCCAGCCTAACTATACCACAACACCACTCCAGCCTAACTATACCACAACACCACTCCAGCCTAACTATACCACAACAACACTCCAGCCTAACTATACCACAACAACACTCCAGCCTAACTATACCACAACACCACTCCAGCCTAACTATACCACATCAACACTCCAGCCTAACTATACCACAACAACACTCCAGCCTAACTATACCACAACAACACTCCAGCCTAACTATACCACAACACCACTCCAGCCTAACTATACCACAACAACGCTCCAGCCTAACTATACCACAACAACGCTCCAGCCTAACTATACCACAACAACACTCCAGCCTAACTATACCACAACACCACTCCAGCCTAACTATACCACATCAACACTCCAGCCTAACTATACCACAACAACACTCCAGCCTAACTATACCACAACAACACTCCAGCCTAACTATACCACAACACCACTCCAGCCTAACTATACCACAACAACACTCCAGCCTAACTATACCACAACAACACTCCAGCCTAACTATACCACAACACCACTCCAGCCTAACTATACCACAACAACACTCCAGCCTAACTATACCACAACACCACTCCAGCCTAACTATACCACAACACCACTCCAGCCTAACTATACCACAACAACACTCCAGCCTAACTATACCACAACAACACTCCAGCCTAACTATACCCCAACACCACTCCAGCCTAACTATACCACAACACCACTCCAGCCTAACTATACCACAACACCACTCCAGCCTAACTATACCACAACACCACTCCAGCCTAACTATACCACAACACCACTCCAGCCTAACTATACCACAACAACACTCCAGCCTAACTATACCACAACAACACTCCAGCCTAACTATACCACAACAACACTCCAGCCTAACTATACCACAACACCACTCCAGCCTAACTATACCACAACAACACTCCAGCCTAACTATACCACAACACCACTCCAGCCTAACTATACCACAACAACACTCCAGCCTAACTATACCACAACACCACTCCAGCCTAACTATACCACAACACCACTCCAGCCTAACTATACCACAACAACACTCCAGCCTAACTATACCACAACACCACTCCAGCCTAACTATACCGCAACAACACTCCAGCCTAACTATACCGCAACAACACTCCAGCCTAACTATACCACAACACCACTCCAGCCTAACTATACCACAACACCACTCCAGCCTAACTATACCACAACACCAGTCCAGCCTAACTATACCACAACACCACTCCAGCCTAACTATACCACAACACCACTCCAGCCTAACTATACCACAACACCACTCCAGCCTAACTATACCACAACACCACTCCAGCCTAACTATACCCCAACACCACTCCAGCCTAACTATACCACAACAACACTCCAGCCTAACTATACCACAACACCACTCCAGCCTAACTATACCACAACACCACTCCAGCCTAACTATACCCCAACACCACTCCAGCCTAACTATACCACAACAACACTCCAGCCTAACTATACCACAACACCACTCCAGCCTAACTATACCACAACAACACTCCAGCCTAACTATACCACAACACCACTCCAGCCTAACTATACCACAACACCACTCCAGCCTAACTATACCACAACACCACTCCAGCCTAACTATACCACAACACCACTCCAGCCTAACTATACCACAACACCACTCCAGCCTAACTATACCGCAACACCACTCCAGCCTAACTATACCGCAACACCACTCCAGCCTAACTATACCGCAACACCACTCCAGCCTAACTATACCGCAACACCACTCCAGCCTAACTATACCGCAACAACACTCCAGCTTAACTATACCGCAACAACACTCCAGCCTAACTATACCACAACAACACTCCAGCCTAACTATACCACAACTACACTCCAGCCTAACTATACCACAACAACACTCCAGCCTAACTATACCACAACACCACTCCAGCCTAACTATACCACAACAACACTCCAGCCTAACTATACCACAACAACACTCCAGCCTAACTATACCACAACACCACTCCAGCCTAACTATACCACAACAACACTCCAGCCTAACTATACCACAACACCACTCCAGCCTAACTATACCACAACAACACTCCAGCCTAACTATACCACAACAACACTCCAGCCTAACTATACCACAACACCACTCCAGCCTAACTATACCACAACAACACTCCAGCCTAACTATACCACAACAACACTCCAGCCTAACTATACCACAACACCACTCCAGCCTAACTATACCACAACACCACTCCAGCCTAACTATACCACAACAACACTCCAGCCTAACTATACCACAACAACACTCCAGCCTAACTATACCACAACAACACTCCAGCCTAACTATACCACAACTACACTCCAGCCTAACTATACCACAACAACACTCCAGCCTAACTATACCACAACACCACTCCAGCCTAACTATACCACAACAACACTCCAGCCTAACTATACCACAACAACACTCCAGCCTAACTATACCACAACACCACTCCAGCCTAACTATACCACAACACCACTCCAGCCTAACTATACCACAACAACACTCCAGCCTAACTATACCACAACAACACTCCAGCCTAACTATACCACAACAACACTCCAGCCTAACTATACCACAACAACACTCCAGCCTAACTATACCACAACTACACTCCAGCCTAACTATACCACAACAACACTCCAGCCTAACTATACCACAACACCACTCCAGCCTAACTATACCACAACAACACTCCAGCCTAACTATACCACAACACCACTCCAGCCTAACTATACCACAACACCACTCCAGCCTAACTATACCACAACAACACTCCAGCCTAACTATACCACAACACCACTCCAGCCTAACTATACCACAACACCACTCCAGCCTAACTATACCACAACACCACTCCAGCCTAACTATACCACAACAACACTCCAGCCTAACTATACCACAACACCACTCCAGCCTAACTATACCACAACACCACTCCAGCCTAACTATACCACAACAACACTCCAGCCTAACTATACCACAACAACACTCCAGCCTAACTATACCACAACAACACTCCAGCCTAACTATACCACAACACCACTCCAGCCTAACTATACCACAACAACACTCCAGCCTAACTATACCACAACACCACTCCAGCCTAACTATACCACAACACCACTCCAGCCTAACTATACCACAACAACACTCCAGCCTAACTATACCACAACACCACTCCAGCCTAACTATACCACAACACCACTCCAGCCTAACTATACCACAACAACACTCCAGCCTAACTATACCACAACACCACTCCAGCCTAACTATACCACAACACCACTCCAGCCTAACTATACCACAACACCACTCCAGCCTAACTATACCACAACACCACTCCAGCCTAACTATACCACAACACCACTCCAGCCTAACTATACCACAACACCACTCCAGCCTAACTATACCACAACAACACTCCAGCCTAACTATACCACAACACCACTCCAGCCTAACTATACCACAACACCACTCCAGCCTAACTATACCACAACAACACTCCAGCCTAACTATACCACAACACCACTCCAGCCTAACTATACCACAACAACACTCCAGCCTAACTATACCACAACAACACTCCAGCCTAACTATACCACAACACCACTCCAGCCTAACTATACCACAACAACACTCCAGCCTAACTATACCACAACACCACTCCAGCCTAACTATACCACATCAACACTCCAGCCTAACTATACCACAACTACACTCCAGCCTAACTATACCACATCAACACTCCAGCCTAACTATACCACAACTACACTCCAGCCTAACTATACCACATCAACACTCCAGCCTAACTATACCACAACTACACTCCAGCCTAACTATACCACAACAACACTCCAGCCTAACTATACCACAACACCACTCCAGCCTAACTATACCACAACAACACTCCAGCCTAACTATACCACAACACCACTCCAGCCTAACTATACCACATCAACACTCCAGCCTAACTATACCACAACTACACTCCAGCCTAACTATACCACATCAACACTCCAGCCTAACTATACCACAACTACACTCCAGCCTAACTATACCACATCAACACTCCAGCCTAACTATACCACAACTACACTCCAGCCTAACTATACCACATCAACACTCCAGCCTAACTATACCACAACACCACTCCAGCCTAACTATACCACATCAACACTACAGCCTAACTATACCACAACAACACTCCAGTCTAACTATACCACAGCTACACTCCAGCCTAACTATACCACAACACCACTCCAGCCTAACTATACCACATCAACACTCCAGCCTAACTATACCACATCAACACTCCAGCCTAACTATACCACAACTACACTCCAGCCTAACTATACCACAACTACACTCCAGCCTAACTATACCACATCAACACTCCAGCCTAACTATACCACATCAACACTCCAGCCTAACTATACCACATCAACACTCCAGCCTAACTATACCACAACTACACTCCAGCCTAACTATACCACAACTACACTCCAGCCTAACTATACCACATCAACACTCCAGCCTAACTATACCACAACAACACTCCAGCCTAACTATACCACAACAACACTCCAGCCTAACTATACCACAACACCACTCCAGCCTAACTATACCACAACAACACTCCAGCCTAACTATACCACAACAACACTCCAGCCTAACTATACCACAACACCACTCCAGCCTAACTATACCACATCAACACTCCAGCCTAACTATACCACAACTACACTCCAGCCTAACTATACCACATCAACACTCCAGCCTAACTATACCACAACTACACTCCAGCCTAACTATACCACAACAACACTCCAGCCTAACTATACCACATCAACACTCCAGCCTAACTATACCACAACTACACTCCAGCCTAACTATACCACATCAACACTCCAGCCTAACTATACCACAACACCACTCCAGCCTAACTATACCACATCAACACTACAGCCTAACTATACCACAACAACACTCCAGTCTAACTATACCACAGCTACACTCCAGCCTAACTATACCACAACACCACTCCAGCCTAACTATACCACATCAACACTCCAGCCTAACTATACCACATCAACACTCCAGCCTAACTATACCACAACTACACTCCAGCCTAACTATACCACAACTACACTCCAGCCTAACTATACCACATCAACACTCCAGCCTAACTATACCACATCAACACTCCAGCCTAACTATACCACAACACCACTCCAGCCTAACTATACCACAACACCACTCCAGCCTAACTATACCACAACACCACTCCAGCCTAACTATACCACATCAACACTCCAGCCTAACTATACCACAACACCACTCCAGCCTAACTATACCACATCAACACTCCAGCCTAACTATACCACAGCTACACTCCAGCCTAACTATACCACAACACCACTCCAGCCTAACTATACCACATCAACACTCCAGCCTAACTATACCACAACTACACTCCAGCCTAACTATACCACAACTACACTCCAGCCTAACTATACCACATCAACACTCCAGCCTAACTATACCACAACAACACTCCAGCCTAACTATACCACAACACCACTCCAGCCTAACTATACCACAACAACACTCCAGCCTAACTATACCACAACACCACTCCAGCCTAACTATACCACAACACCACTCCAGCCTAACTATACCACAACAACACTCCAGCCTAACTATACCACATCAACACTCCAGCCTAACTATACCACAACAACACTCCAGCCTAACTATACCACAACAACACTCCAGCCTAACTATACCACAACAACACTCCAGCCTAACTATACCACAACAACACTCCAGCCTAACTATACCACAACACCACTCCAGCCTAACTATACCACAACACCACTCCAGCCTAACTATACCACAACACCACTCCAGCCTAACTTTACCACAACAACACTCCAGCCTAACTATACCACAACACCACTCCAGCCTAACTATACCACAACTACACTCCAGCCTACTAACTATACCACAACACCACTCCAGCCTAACTATACCACAACAACACTCCAGCCTAACTATACCACAACACCACTCCAGCCTAACTATACCACAACACCACTCCAGCCTAACTATACCACAACTACACTCCAGCCTACTAACTATACCACAACACCACTCCAGCCTAACTATACCACAACACCACTCCAGCCTAACTATACCACAACTACACTCCAGCCTAACTATACCACAACTACACTCCAGCCTACTAACTATACCACAACACCACTCCAGCCTAACTATACCACAACACCACTCCAGCCTAACTATACCACAACACCACTCCAGCCTAACTATACCACATCAACACTCCAGCCTAACTATACCACAACAACACTCCAGCCTAACTATACCACAACACCACTCCAGCCTAACTATACCACATCAACACTCCAGCCTAACTATACCACAACAACACTCCAGCCTAACTATACCACAACTACACTCCAGCCTAACTATACCACAACAACACTCCAGCCTAACTATACCACATCAACACTCCAGCCTAACTATACCACAACAACACTCCAGCCTAACTATACCACATCAACACTCCAGCCTAACTATACCACAACAACACTCCAGCCTAACTATACCACATCAACACTCCAGCCTAACTATACCACAACAACACTCCAGCCTAACTATACCACAACACCACTCCAGCCTAACTATACCACATCAACACTCCAGCCTAACTATACCACAACAACACTCCAGCCTAACTATACCACATCAACACTCCAGCCTAACTATACCACAACACCACTCCAGCCTAACTATACCACATCAACACTCCAGCCTAACTATACCACAACACCACTCCAGCCTAACTATACCACAACAACACTCCAGCCTAACTATACCACAACAACACTCCAGCCTAACTATACCACAACAACACTCCAGCCTAACTATACCACAACACCACTCCAGCCTAACTATACCACAACAACACTCCAGCCAAACTATACCACATCAACACTCCAGCCTAACTATACCACAACAACACTCCAGCCTAACTATACCACAACAACACTCCAGCCTAACTATACCACAACAACACTCCAGCCTAACTATACCACAACACCACTCCAGCCTAACTATACCACAACAACACTCCAGCCTAACTATACCACAACAACACTCCAGCCTAACTATACCACAACACCACTCCAGCCTAACTATACCACAACAACACTCCAGCCTAACTATACCACAACAACACTCCAGCCTAACTATACCACAACAACAATCCAGCCTAACTATACCACAACAACACTCCAGCCTAACTATACCACAACAACACTCCAGCCTAACTATACCACAACAACACTCCAGCCTAACTATACCACAACTACACTCCAGCCTAACTATACCACAACAACACTCCAGCCTAACTATACCACAACAACACTCCAGCCTAACTATACCACAACAACACTCCAGCCTAACTATACCACAACAACACTCCAGCCTAACTATACCACAACAACACTCCAGCCTAACTTTACCACAACAACACTCCAGCCTAACTATACCACAACAACACTCCAGCCTAACTATACCACAACAACACTCCAGCCTAACTATACCACAACAACACTCCAGCCTAACTATACCACAACAACACTCCAGCCTAACTATACCACAACAACACTCCAGCCTAACTTTACCACAACAACACTCCAGCCTAACTATACCACAACAACACTCCAGCCTAACTATACCACAACACCACTCCAGCCTAACTATACCACAACAACACTCCAGCCTAACTATACCACAACAACACTCCAGCCTAACTATACCACAACACCACTCCAGCCTAACTATACCACAACAACACTCCAGCACTCCAGCCTAACTATACCACAACTACACTCCAGCCTAACTATACCACAACTACACTCCAGCCTAACTATACCACAACAACACTCCAGCCTAACTATACCACAACAACACTCCAGCCTAACTATACCACAACAACACTCCAGCCTAACTATACCACAACAACACTCCAGCCTAACTATACCACAACACCACTCCAGCCTAACTATACCACAACACCACTCCAGCCTAACTATACCACAACAACACTCCAGCCTAACTATACCACAACACCACTCCAGCCTAACTATACCACAACACCACTCCAGCCTAACTATACCACAACACCACTCCAGCCTAACTATACCACAACAACACTCCAGCCTAACTATACCACAACAACACTCCAGCCTAACTATACCACAACAACACTCCAGCCTAACTATACCACAACTACACTCCAGCCTAACTATACCACAACTACACTCCAGCCTAACTATACCACAACAACACTCCAGCCTAACTATACCACAACACCACTCCAGCCTAACTATACCACAACAACACTCCAGCCTAACTATACCACAACACCACTCCAGCCTAACTATACCACAACACCACTCCAGCCTAACTATACCACAACAACACTCCAGCCTAACTATACCACAACAACACTCCAGCCTAACTATACCACAACTACACTCCAGCCTAACTATACCACAACTACACTCCAGCCTAACTATACCACAACAACACTCCAGCCTAACTATACCACAACACCACTCCAGCCTAACTATACCACAACACCACTCCAGTCTAACTATACCACAACAACACTCCAGCCTAACTATACCACAACACCACTCCAGCCTAACTATACCACAACACCACTCCAGCCTAACTATACCACAACAACACTCCAGCCTAACTATACCACAACACCACTCCAGCCTAACTATACCACAACAACACTCCAGCCTAACTATGCCACAACACCACTCCAGCCTAACTATGCCACAACACCACTCCAGCCTAACTATACCACAACACCACTCCAGCCTAACTATACCACAACAACACTCCAGCCTAACTATACCACAACACCACTCCAGCCTAACTATACCACAACAACACTCCAGCCTAACTATACCACAACAAGTCTTCCCCACAGCAATAAAAAATGGCCTCGTCCCCCTTATTTAATATTCTCGGAGGAGGGGTTTATGTAAATATTGGGGCTGGTGATGTCACCAACCCTGGAGGAATGTCTGTAGTCGCCTACTGGCCGTTTGCTGTAGTTCTTAGAAATTGATTTCTTTAAAAGCAAATATCTCCCTTTGCTTTAAACTTTAAACGTAGTAACTTTGCAGATGTTTATGCTCAAACAGCGACCTTACACATTAGCTAAAGTTAGAATAGTGAAATCGTGTTTTACCACCCCTTTAATATTAAACAAACAACAACAGGGTAAACACAAACAGTAGCCGACCTAAACTTAAAGCACTGTTTGTATCTGTATCTTTGTTGTAATTATTTGTCCTATGGTCATTTGTTTATAAGTTTATATTTTATTACTGACCATTTACTTCATTACTTGAGAACTTTTTACCTATATTAAGCAATTGCTTATTGCTGTGGTTTACTTTTTGGTCATATTTCCCATCCTAAGCAATCGTGTTATTAAAGCTAGATAGCACACGACTGGACCAGCCTTTTTATGGGAATACCAAACCAGATTCATGCATTTTGTTTGTTTTATTGCCATGTGTGACTATTGTGCATCCAACATAATGACATGGTAAATGTGGCATCCTAAATATAGAAGAAGAAAAAAGGTGCACATTTCTGGAAATAACCACAAAATCAGTCATTTTGATCTCACAAAAAATATTGTGTATATATAATATAGTGAAATCCTGGTGGGATTGAGCTGTGACGAAGTGCAAGTTTACTAAAACTACTAATTAACTTGCTTTGAAAGTAATTTTGTGATTCTGCATTTCCTTTGTACGTTTTTTTTATTGTGTGATATAGGTCTTAAATTTAATTCATAAAGGTCTTAAATTTGACTGTGTGAAACCTGCAGATACCCTGATGATATATTATTGAGATCAGCAATCCTCTCATCATCATTAATGCTTATGAAACATATTGAAAAAAAATTATTGTTTTCCAGTACAAATATCTAAACACTCCTACGTTTACTTGAGGAGAAAAATCGTTTTAGATATTAAATCGTGTTTTTTGATACATATATCCAGATTAAGTGAGTTTGTGCTTAAAGGGAAGAAAAATAATCTGGTTATTCTGATATTTTTCTTGTTTTAAAGGGGTAAGGATTCTTTTATTCCCAATGTGTGAACATCAAAAGCGAGAGCTTCCGTGACGTCCTATAGGTTGTGTATGAAAGGCTGATTTTCATGTGTAGGATTCGGGGCGTTTTTGCCGAGATATTCAAACGGATGTGACGGTTACACTCGCTCATGAGAACCTCTCACGTTCTGACACATGAAATGAATGAAAAAGCCCATTTGTACAGTAATATCAACACTAGGGATGCCACAATTCTCAATATAATATTGAACAGTTCGGTACGGCCTTCACGGTTCAATACGCGCCTGTGAATTGTGGTTTTTCGGTTTTGCATTTAATTAAGTATTTTTCTACAAATTCTATCATTTGCCTCCAATCGTAATATACTGAACAACGCGACATACATTCACATCACACATTAGTGGTGGAGTTATACTCACGGAACACTATAGTTATTCACAATCACCAAAGTTCATTATTTGCATGCGTTTTAAAGCCTTGCCGGCGTGTGCGCGGTTTAAACATGCGCTTCTCAGAGCGCGCACTAAACGCCTGTCAAACACGTGATTACTGGACTAAGTCGTCTTACTGCGCTAATACTGTCAAATACACACAAGTTTTACATAAACACAGTCGATTATGTCTAAAGTGAAAGTAAAATCGCCGTGTGTCTGTACATTAGATGCAGGTCTTTAATTGACAGCGGCGCAGCCTATAGTGAACAAGCTGTCCTTAAAGGGACAGTTCACCTCTAAAATTATGTCATTATTTACTCACTCTAATATTGTTCCAAACCTGTATTCATTTCTCATTTTTGAGTGAACTATCCATTTAATGTTAATAAAACAACAAAAGACAAAGAGAAAATCACTCACTGCTCTTGACTGAAAAACTAATACAGCAGCTTTAATAAGAATCAATGTATATTTTATAGTGAAGTCTATGTAGTGTTTTATTTTTACATTTATTCATTCAATTTCATACTTAAATGCTGCTGTACAGCTCTGAGCTGCCACTGTTAATCTTTATATATATATATATATATATATATATATATATATATATATATATATATATATATATATATATATATATATATATATATATATATATATATATATATATATATATATATTATATTTTACAATACACTAGGAATGTGTACAAGGTTTTTTTTAAGTAAAGTTTTAAGCTTAAGTAAGGTTTTTCAATTCTTTTAAGTAAAATAAAGAAAGAGTATTGCAATAAAAAAAAATAGTCTATTTTCTCCTTAACGTCTTGCGGTTCCCTGTCGCCTAAGAATAGAATAACAAAAAACTGATGTGACAAGCCATCAGAACCAAACCGAACCGAAAACCGTGGTTAAAAACCGAGGTGTGTATTGAACCGTGGACTAACTGTATTGTTGCATCACTAATCAACACTATAGTCAGAGATATAGTCTCAAATATACTAATCAAACTATCATAACCTTTCATGAGCTCATCTGTCGAGATGATGCCGGTGAATTGGGACTTTGAATCCTTTACGAGCAATAAGTTCCTGCTGCAGTTCACTTAACAACCACAGGTGGCGCTAATAACAAGGGTTTCTGAATTCTACATACACCGATCAGTAGGGCTGCGCAATATATCGAAATTATATATAATACATTGTGAAAAGTGTAAGTTTTTAGGTGGACGCATATAGCAGAGAATAGACTGAGCACACGACTGTTACTAATGTGACTTGCTTGACGTTAAAAAGAGTTATTACGCAATAATAACTTGCCAAAAACAACTCCATTCAGTCTCGTGCTGTCTGACACACACACACCGAAACCGGTTTTTTTTTTCGTGTCTTGTTACACACTCAAACTGTCAAACACACACACAGTTGTGTCAAAATGGCTGTCTTGATGAGTATTCATGTAAACACAGGCGATTATGCTTTAAGTGAAAGATATCAGTTGGCGAAAGAAATAGATTTTACACACTTAATATCGTATCGCATATTAGTGGTGTCAACAATAATCGATTAGGCAATGCGGGGCATGCACGATTCAGCATCGATGCGGCTAAGTGCCATAATCGATGTCATTGTTTATTTTCTGGCCTTGAGTTGGACAATAAAGTTGTGAAGTTTCAATTACTTCCAGGGTCATAACAACAACAACAATCAAGATGGCTGAGGCGGAGGGAGATTACTGATGAATTAAAACACTTATGTTCACTGCTGGAAAAGTTGGCTGTTATTATTGCTCTATTTAATTTCAATTGGTTCTAAAGCAGAGAGAAGAGAAACATTTCTCATTCAAAGCTCATGTTTCTCATGTTTTCTTTTTCAGGTTTGAAAATGCCAAATCCAATACCCTGTACCATTCAATTTTATTTAATTTAATTGACATTTATGTGAAAGATACAGGAGAGTGATAATACACACATAGCAGCCAATAAAATCTGTTGTTCAATATCTGACTGCTTCTATTGCCTCATGACTGATTAAAAATTTGCCTTGTTGTGTGCAGTAGAATTTTGATGCATCGTAGAATCAAATTCAGTCGAATCGTTACCTGGTGAATCGTAATCGAATCGAATTGTGAGGGCAGTCCCAATGCACACCCCTATCGCATATCGAATATCGCATTATTTAAAGGGTTAGTTCACCCAAAAATGAAAATTCTGTCATTAATTCCTCACCCTCATGTCGTTGGACACCCGTCAGACCTCCGTTCATCTTCAGACACAAATGAAGATATTTTAGTGTAAAGCTGATGCTGAGAAAGGCTTCAGATAGGCCTCCATTGGCATTCAGTACATTTACACTCACAAGATCCATGAAAGGCACTTAAAACGTCGTTACAAAGTCCATCTCACCACAGTGGCTCTACAATAATCATACAATTCGACGACAATAGTTTTTGTGCGCAAAAAAAAATCAAAATAACACCTTTATCCAGCTTGTTCTTGTCTTCCGTGTGTGTCTCCACGACACATGCGTGAGAATATGACGCAGATCCGGCGTTCGGACACATGACCCAGAAGAGATTTGTTTACAAGCAGAGGAAGACGCGCGTGTCTCAGCTGTTGAATTCTACACTGATCGTGCTTTAGGTCTCGGCGTAGTTCTCAAAATGGGACTAAAGTGAGCATTTCATGGATTCCCGAACGCCGGATCTGCTCATATTCTCACGCATGTGTCGTGGAGACACACACGGAAGACAAGAACAAGCTGGATAAAGGTGTTATTTTGATTTTTTTTTGCGCACAAAAACTATTGTCGTCGAATTGTATGATTATTGTAGAGCCACTGTGGTGAGATGGACTTTGTAACGACGTTTTAAGTGCCTTTCATGGATCTTGGAAGTGTCAATGTACTGAATGCCAATGGAGGCCTATCTGAAGCCTTTCTCAGCATCAGCTTTACACTAAAATATCTTCATTTGTGTCTGAAGATGAACGGAGGTCTGACGGGTGTCCAACGACATGAGGGTGAGTAATTAATGACAGAATTTTCATTTTTGGGTGAACTAACCCTTTAACAAGGTTATCGCATTTTTCTTCAATATCGCACAGCTCTACCGATCAGGCATAACATCATAACCTAATATTGTGTTGGTCCCCCTGACCCGTCGAGGCATTGACTCCTCTAGACCTCTGAAGGTGTGCTGTGGTATCTGGCACCAAGATGTTAGCAGCAGATCCTTTAAGTCCTTGCGAGGTGGGGCCTCCATGGATCGGACTTGTCTGCTCCATGGTCCAGTTCAAGGGACCTGAGGACGAAATGTTCACTTGCTGCCTAATATATCCCACCCACTAACAGAGATCATCATAATGGTCATAATGTTATGTTTGATCGGTAGCCCCTTTAAGCATAGCGTTGCTTGATTTTGATATTTTGTGCTTCAAATGTATCTTGATTTTTAAGAAAGCTCAGATATTTGTGCTGGAAATCATGACTCATAAATTCATAACATATGCTCTCAGCATTACTGGCATCTGCCCCCCCGAAACCGGGTGAACGCGTGAAGGTTTTGGCCTGGTCTGTGATTGTAGTGACCCGTGATGTGGCGCGTCTGCTTTCACAGTGACTGTGTGTGTGTGTGTGTGTGTGTGTGTGTGTGTGTGTGTGTGTGTGTGTGTGTGTGTGTGTGTGTGTGTGTGTGTGTGTGTTCATCATGCGAGAGAATAAATAGCCGGGGTGACTTTAAGCCCTCGCTCACTGCCGCAGTCAGACGGCAAACTCTGCAGTCATTAATATGCAAAAATGCAAATGAGTGGGTAATTAAGAGCAGGAGTTCCACAGAGGCTCTTTGATTGCTAATGAATTCTAATCTGCAAGAACGGGGGGATGGGTTGATGGAAAAAAGAACGAGAGAGAGGCGGTGAGAATTCAAAACCTCGGGATTGTGTCTTCGGTTGATGGCCAGTTGTGAAGTTGAACTGAATGAGTCCGTATGCAAATACATCGAATATTCATGCAAATTTAATGATGACGAGATTCAACCAATTTTAATCTAAAATCATGACCAGGTCTGAGTTTGTATGTCAGACGGTTTAATCCGGTTCAGGCCTTCAGTGTTAATTATTTATAGTTTGGATGCATTACTTAATAAGTAATGATAAATGATGTTCCCGTGAGGCCGTGTGTGTGTGTGTGTGTGTGTGTGTGTGTGTGTGTGTGTGTGTGTGTGTGTGTGTGTGTGTGTGTGTGTGTGTGTGTGTGTGTGTGTGTGTGTGTGTGTGTGTGTGTGTGTGCCATCTGACCCTCGGCGAGAGGCTCTCGGTGTTTTGGCAAAGCCTGAAACTGCAGCATATGTGTAGCAAAACCCAAACGATGTCATATTACCATTTTGGCAAGCCGTGACTTCACATATGCAGACGGAGACAGAGATGTTGTTTAGAGCTCCCCTGACGACCGCTTCTCATCTGTCTCTCTCTCTCTGTCTCTCTCTCTCTCTCTCTCTCTCTCTCTCTCTCTCTCTCTATCACATTCTTTCACTTGCGTGATGGACTAACGTAAGCAATGCATGATTCTGTCTGTGTTTGAGGTGTGTGTTGCGCTCGAGTAAACGATTCCAGTTTTTAAATAATAATAATAAACTTTATTTGTACACTGCAAAAAATGCTTTTCTTACTTAGTATTTTTGTCTTGTTTCTGGTCAAAATATCTAAAAATTCTCAAAACAAGAAGCATTTACTAGCAAAATAAAAATGATTGTCTTGTTTTGGGGGAAAATAACTCAAAATTAAGGAAGTTTTTGCTTAAAATAAGCAAAATAATCTGCCAATGGGGTAAACAAAATAATCTTAATTCAAACAGAAAACAAGATTATTTTGCTTATTTTAAGCAAAAACTCCCTTCATTTTGAGTTATTTCCCCCCAAAACAAGACAAAAACTTTTGCTTGTCTAGTAAATGCTTCTTAATGTAAGACTTTTTAGATATTTGGACTGAAAACAAGACAAAAATACTAAGTAAGAAAAGCATTTTTTGCAGTGTATAGCACTTTTCAGGCAAATAATGCCGTTCAAAGTGCTTTACATAAAAATAACGTTCAATAAAAACATATCCATCAAACATAAGAAATAAAAAGGTCAAATGCAACACAATAAATACATAAGATTTGGGCTTTGATTATTTAATTGACTATAAGCATAATTTAGAGTAGCCCTAACTAATTAAATGCCAAATTAAAGATACGTTTTTAGCTTACTTTTAAAAATACTAAGTGTTCTAGCTTTCCTAATATCTAATGGTAGCGTGTTGCAAAGTTTTGCCGCATAATTTACAAAGGCCACATCACTGATTTCCCTTCATCGATTACTATTAACCTCCAATAAACCTGGATGATCTTAGGCTTCTTGATGGAATATAATTAACAAAATAACTGGCCATATAGTTCGGTCCTTGTCCGTTAAGAGCTTTGTATGTGATGAGGAGGACTTTAAAATCTATTCTACATTTTATTGGAAATAAAATCTGTGACTGTGCTGATCTGTGACACTAAATATTTCAACTAAATATCCAAATAAATAAACTAAATTAACCATATAAACTAAATTACTGATCTAAAGCCCGTACTGTATGATAATTGAAATGAACTGATGACATCACCGTTTTCTCCAGAACGGCTGAATAAAATTATGCTGCATTATTTTCCTGTTTAACACTGTAAAGCTGCTTTGAAACAATCTGCATTGTTAAAAGCGCTATATAAATAAAGTTGACTTGACTTGACTGTGAGAAGCCCAATCGCTTTTATATGATCCTAAAGGAACAAGTAGACTCTTCAATTTGAGGCGGATTCTTCCTTTTCTCTTATGCTTACTCTCTCTCACCCCTATTTATATAAACACCCATCAGGCATAACATTATGACCTAATATTGTGTTGGTGACCCGTTGAGGCATGGACTCCTCTAGACCCCTGAAGGTGTGCTGTGGGATCTGACATCAAGATGTTAGCAGCAGATCCTTTAAGTCCTTGTGAGGCGGGGCCTCCATGGATTGGACTGTTTGTTCAGCTCATCCCACAGATGCTCGATTGGATTGAAGTCAACGCCTCAAACTCGTTGTTGTGCTCCTCAAACCATTCCTGAAGCATTTGTGCTTTTAGGACAAAAGCTATTACAGAATGACATTTCTTAAGTGCATAATCTTAACTATGGATAGGAAACGGGTATTACAGAAGCATCCTAACTTGACCAAAAAAATCCTAAAAGCTTAACTTTAGGGCAACCCCACTGATGTCCTAACTTCAAACATTTTTGAAATCCAACGGTAAAAATCACAAAATCATTTGAACTTTTCAACGGAGCTTATCCAGATTTAAATCTCTTCCTCACTGAAATGAAAAGCACGCCGTTGTTTCTCCATTTTGATTTTAGGTTTACCTCAGAAGCAGTTTGTGCTGTTGGTTGCTTAGTAACAGACCAGACAGTTGATTACCAAAAATCTCATCTCATCCCAACTCGATGGAGCGGTTTAAGATTTCCTAAACTACAGAAAAGATGAGATTTTGTTAGATAGGATAAGAATCCTAAATCAAGTTAAAATTTGCTTCTGTAATACGAAATTGTGAAAAATCCTAAATTAACGTATCATATCTTAAGTTAAGATACCTAAAATAGAAAGTTTCTGTAATACGCCCCCTGGTGCCATGTGTTCCCCAGGTAAGCCACGCACTTCACGGTCATAATGTTATGCCTGATCTGTGTGTGTGTGTGTATATATATATATATTAGGGCTGTCAAAAGATTAATCGCGATTAATCTCATCCAAAATAAAAGTTTGTGTTTACATAATATATGTGTGTGTACTCTGTTCATTATTATTTATATATAAAAACACACAAGCATGTATATATTTAATAAAAAACGTATTATATTTATATATAAATATTTATATTTATGTATAATATAAATTATATAAATGTATATACATGCAAATATTTATTGAATATATACATGAATGTGTGTGTATTTATATATAAATAATAATTATACACAGTACACACACATATATTATGTAAACACAAACTTTTATTTTGGATGCGATTAATCACGATGAATCTTTTGACAGCCCTAAAATATATATTTATACATACATATATACTCACACACAAAGCACTTCCGTCTGGTTCTGGAATCTGATTGGCTGAGAGCCATGTGATATTCCCCCAGTATCAGCACTGGAACCGGTTCACTTGTATCGCTCCGCTCGCAGCGACTGTCATGGTGGCCGAGCAAATACACCATGTTTTCTTTTTTTTAATTCTGCTGTTGTTGTGTCAGGAAATGTAGTGCTTTAGGCAAGAATGTGACTCATATATAAACATAGTGCTTGTTTTACGATCTGTTTAGACGCTTTCGCAGATGTGGATTCCACTACCAGATGTGAACAGGTGTTGACCCCCTGCCAAATTGTTACCCCCCCTCGTTGAAGTTGCTACCTGATTGCTTAATTCTAACCCCACCCCTACTTCTAATCCTAACCCCGCCCCTAATACTAATCCTAACCCCACCCCTAGTCATAACCTCTCCCCTAATCCTAACCCCTCCCCTAGTCATAACCCCTCCCCTAATCATAACCCCTCCCCTAATCATAACCCCTCCCCTAATCATAACCCCTCCCCTAATCATAACCCCTCCCCTAATCATAACCCCTCCCCTAATCATAACCCCTCCCCTAATCATAACCCCTCCCCTAATCATAACCTCTCCCCTAATCATAACCCCTCCCCTAATCATAACCCCGCCCCTAATCCTAACCTCTCCCCTAATCATAACCCCTCCCCTAATCATAACCCCTCCCCTAATCATAACCCCTCCCCTAATCATAACCCCGCCCCTAATCATAACCCCTCCCCTAATCATAACCCCTCCCCTAATCATAACCTCTCCCCTAATCATAACCCCTCCCCTAATCATAACCCCGCCCCTAATCATAACCCCTCCCCTAATCATAACCCCGCCCCTAATCATAACCCCTCCCCTAATCATAACCCCTCCCCTAATCATAACCTCTCCCCTAATCATAACCTCTCCCCTAATCATAACCCCTCCCCTAATCATAACCCCTCCCCTAATCATAACCCCTCCCCTAATCATAACCTCTCCCCTAATCATAACCCCTCCCCTAATCATAACCCCGCCCCTAATCATAACCTCTCCCCTAATCCTAACCCCTCCCCTAATCATAACCTCTCCCCTAATCATAACCTCTCCCCTAATCATAACCCCTCCCCTAATCATAACCCCTCCCCTAATCATAACCCCTCCCCTAATCATAACCCCTCCCCTAATCATAACCCCGCCCCTAATCATAACCTCTCCCCTAATCCTAACCTCTCCCCTAATCATAACCCCTCCCCTAACCCTAACCCTCCCCTAATCATAACCCCTCCCCTAATCATAACCCCTCCCCTAATCATAACCTCTCCCCTAATCATAACCCCCCTAATCATAACCCCTCCCCTAATCATAACCCCTCCCCTAATCATAACCCCTCCCCTAATCATAACCTCTCCCCTAATCATAACCCCTCCCCTAATCATAACCTCTCCCCTAATCATAACCCCTCCCCTAATCATAACCCCGCCCCTAATCCTAACCTCTCCCCTAATCATAACCCCTCCCCTAATCCTAACCCCTCCCCTAATCATAACCCCTCCCCTAATCATAACCCCTCCCCTAATCCTAACCCCTCCCCTAATCATAACCCCTCCCCTAATCATAACCCCTCCCCTAATCATAACCCCTCCCCTAATCATAACCCCTCCCCTAATCATAACCTCTCCCCTAATCATAACCCCTCCCCTAATCATAACCCCTCCCCTAATCATAACCCCTCCCCTAATCATAACCTCTCCCCTAATCATAACCCCTCCCCCTCCCCTAATCATAACCCCTCCCCTAATCATAACCCCTCCCCTAATCATAACCTCTCCCCTAATCATAACCCCTCCCCTAATCATAACCTCTCCCCTAATCATAACCCCTCCCCTAATCATAACCTCTCCCCTAATCATAACCCCTCCCCCTCCCCTAATCATAACCCCGCCCCTAATCCTAACCTCTCCCCTAATCATAACCCCTCCCCTAATCCTAACCCCTCCCCTAATCATAACCTCTCCCCTAATCATAACCTCTCCCCTAATCATAACCCCGCCCCTAATCATAACCCCTCCCCTAATCATAACCCCTCCCCTAATCATAACCCCGCCCCTAATCATAACCCCTCCCCTAATCATAACCCCGCCCCCACACCTACTCCTAAACCTACCAGTGCTGGGGGGGGGGGGGGGGGGGGGGGTGATGATAATCTGGCAGGGGGTCAGAATTTGGCACAGCACCGGATCTGGGCCAGATGTGGCTGTATATCAGCACAGCTGTGATTTGTCTGTAGGCACGAGCCCGTATGCCGTTCGTGTCCCTGTCTTGTGTTGTAAACGTGTAATTAAAGAAATTAAAAATAAATTATGATTATGGTTTCATGAATGTTTTTACCCACCAGACAGTTTTGGGGCATATGCCAGTAACTCACTCCTGCCCGTAAGGAAGGTGTTGTGAAAGACTTGAGTCATGGTTTATGAGCAGTGATGTCATAGTGCCTGGTCATTGGCTTTATGAAGTAATATGAGTTATTGAGCAAGATAATCTCAGAAAAGTCTGAATGTTGCTTTAAGGCTGGAATTTTGAGTTTTATGAACTTGTTTCTTTTCATTTAGACTAACCTCAATTTAACTGAAACTGGGCTGGGATTTCTATTTCCCAGCATGCTTTGCCATGAGAGTAAATGTGGGTAAAAACATTAATGAAACCATAATCATAATATATATATATACTGTAAAATCTCGAATCTGATTGGCTGAGAGTCTTTTCCAGCTGTGCGATATTCAGACCGTTTCACTTTCACTGTTAGTGGAATATACACAACACGCCTTTTAAAACATTTAAAACCAGGTTACAGCGCACACACAGTTAATTCCAAACCTGCGTTGTTGCTAGGAGACAAGTGACAAATGTAAACAATGCCGAAAGCGGCTCAAATATGTTTGATGTCTTCTGACCTGATTGAATCAAACACTAACACTCAGAATAATGACCTGGTTTGAGTAGAGCCCCAATAGCAGGGCTAAAACAACCCAATCGCTGGGCTAAAGCAACCCAATCACTGGGCTAAACCAACCCAATCGCTGGGTTAAAACACCCCAATTGCAGGGCTAAAACAACCCAATCGCTGGGCTAAAGCAACCCAATCACTGGGCTAAACCAACCCAATCGCTGGGTTAAAACACCCCAATCGCTGGGCTAAAACAACCCAATCGCTGGGCTAAAGCAACCCAATCGCTGGGCTAAAGCAACCCAATCGCTGGGCTAAACCAACCCAATCGCTGGGCTAAAGCAACCCAATCGCTGGGCTAAAGCAACCCAATCGCTGGGCTAAAGCAACCCAATCGCTGGGCTAAAGCAACCCAATCGCTGGGCTAAAGCAACCCAATCGCTGGGCTAAAACAACCCAATCGCTGGGCTAAAGCAACCCAATCGCTGGGCTAAAGCAACCCAATCGCTGGGCTAAAGCAACCCAATCGCTGGGCTAAAGCAACCCAATCGCTGGGCTAAACCAACCCAATCGCTTGGCTAAAGCAACCCAATCGCTGGGCTAAAACAACCCAATCGCTGGGCTAAAACAACCCAATTGCTGGGCTAAAGCAACCCAATCGCTTGGCTAAACCAACCCAATCGCTTGGCTAAAGCAACCCAATCGCTGGGCTAAAACAACCCAATCGCTGGGCTAAAGCAACCCAATCGCTGGGCTAAACCACCCCAATCACTGGGCTAAACAACCCCAATCGCTGGGTTAAAACACCCCCAATCGCTGGGCTAAAGCAACCCAATCGCTGGGCTAAAACACCCCAATCGCTGGGCTAAAACACCCAAATCGCTAAGCTAAAACAACCCAATCGCTGGGCTAAAACAACCCAATCGCTGGGCTAAAACAACCCAATCGCTGGGCTAAAACAACCCAATCGCTGGGCTAAACCACCCCAATCGCTGGGCTAAACCACCTCAATAGCTGGGCTAAAGCAACCCAATCGCTGGGCTAAAACAACCCAATCGCTGGGCTAAAACAACCCAATCGCTGGGCTAAAACAACCCAATCGCTAAGCTAAAACAACCCAATCGCTGGGCTAAAACAACCCAATCGCTGGGCTAAACCAACCCAATCGCTTGGCTAAAGCAACCCAATCGCTGGGCTAAAACAACCCAATCGCTGGGCTAAAGCAACCCAATCACGCTGGGCTAAAGCAACCCAATCGCTGGGCTAAAACAACCCAATCGCTGGGCTAAAGCAACCCAATCACGCTGGGTTAAAACAACCCAATCGCTGGGCTAAAGCAACCCAATCGCTGGGCTAAAGCAACCCAATCACGCTGGGTTAAAACAACCCAATCACTGGGTTAAAGCAACCCAATCACGCTGGGTTAAAACAACCCAATCGCTGGGTTAAAGCAACCCAATCGCTGGGCTAAAGCAACCCAATCACGCTGGGCTAAACCACCCCAATCGCTGGGTTAAAACACCCCAATCGCTGGGCTAAAACAACCCAATTGCTGGGCTAAACCAAACAACCCAATCGCTGGGCTAAAACAACCCAATCGCGGGGTTAAAGCAACCCAATCGCTGGGCTAAAACACCCCAATCGCTGGGCTAAAGCAACCCAATCGCTGGGCTAAAACAACCCAATTGCTGGGCTAAACCACCCCAATCGCTGGGCTAAAACAACCCAATCGCTGGGCTAAAACACCCCAATCGCTGGGCTAAAGCAACCCAATTGCTGGGCTAAAACAACCCAATTGCTGGGCTAAACCACCCCAATCGCTGGGCTAAAACAACCCAATCGCTGGGCTAAAACAACCCAATCGCTGGGCTAAAACACCCCAATCGCTGGGCTAAAACAACCCAATCGCTGGGCTAAAACAACCCAATTGCTGGGCTAAACCACCCCAATCGCTGGGCTAAAACACCCCAATCGCTGGGCTAAAGCAACCCAATTGCTGGGCTAAAACAACCCAATCGCTGGGCTAAAGCACCCCAATCGCTGGGCTAAAACACCCCAATCGCAGTGCTAAAGCAACCCAATCGCTGGGCTAAAACAACCCAATTGCTGGGCTAAACCACCCCAATCGCTGGGCTAAAACACCCCAATCGCTGGGTTAAAACGCCGCAATCGCTGGGCTAAAACAACCCAATCGCTGGGCTAAAACACCCCAATCGCTGGGCTAAAACACCCCAATCGCTGGGCTAAAACACCCCAATCGCTGGGCTAAAACAACCCAATCGCTGGGCTAAAACAACCCAATCGCTGGGCTAAAACAACCCAATCGCTGGGCTAAAACAACCCAATCGCTGGGCTAAACCACCCCAATCGCTGGGCTAAACCACCTCAATAGCTGGGCTAAAGCAACCCAATCGCTGGGCTAAAACACCCCAAACGCTGGGCTAAAACAACCCAATCGCTGGGCTAAAACAACCCAATCGCTGGGCTAAAGCAACCCAATCACGCTGGGTTAAAACAACCCAATCGCTGGGCTAAAACAACCCAATCACGCTGGGCTAAAACAACCCAATCACGCTGGGCTAAAACACCCCAATCGCTGGGCTAAAGCAACCCAATCGCTGGGCTAAAACACCCCAATCGCTGGGCTAAAACACCCCAATCGCTGGGTTAAAACACCCCATTCGCTGGGCTAAAACACCCCAATCGCTGGGCTAAAACACCCCAATCGCTGGGTTAAAACACCCCAATCGCTGGGCTAAAACACCCCAATCGCTGGGTTAAAACACCCCAATCGCTGGGTTAAAACACCCCAATCGCTGGGCTAAAACACCCCAATCGCTGGGCTAAAGCAACCCAATCGCTGGGCTAAAGCAACCCAATCGCTGGGCTAAAGCAACCCAATCGCTGGGCTAAAACAACCCAATCGCTGGGCTAAAACAACCCAATCGCTGGGCTAAAGCAACCCAATGCCGCTGGGTTAAAACAACCCAATCGCTGGGCTAAAACAACCCAATCGCTGGGCTAAAACACCCCAAACGCTGGGCTAAAACAACCCAATCGCTGGGCTAAAACAACCCAATCGCTGGGCTAAAGCAACCCAATCCCGCTGGGTTAAAACAACCCAATCGCTGGGCTAAAACAACCCAATCACGCTGGGCTAAAACAACCCAATCACGCTGGGCTAAAGCAACCCAATCGCTGGGCTAAAGCAACCCAATCGCTGTGCTAAAGCAACCCAATCGCTGGGCTAAAGCAACCCAATCGCTGTGCTAAAACAACCCAATCGCTGGGCTAAAGCAACCCAATCACACTGGGTTAAAACAATCCAGACTGTTAAACAATTAAACAAATTAGTTCAGTCAAATGAACTTTTATGAGTATTTAGGACGTTCTTTTGAGTTCTCAAAACTGACACATTTTAAGTCATCTGAACTCATTGTTATGAGTTTTATCAACTTGTTTCTTTTAATTTAGACGAACTTAAATTTAACCGAAACTGGGATTTCTATTTCCCAGCATGCTTTGCCATGACACTCAAAAGGGAGAGTAAATGCCTAAATTAAAGTGTTATATTATGATTTTTTTGTGCAAGATGAATGTTAAGTGGCCAGTTTCTGTTATATGGTTTCAGGGTTTCCATCTTGAGCTCAGTTTGAGAACAGATTTATGTGAAATGTGTTATATTGCAATCCTCACTCAGCCAGTGCTATGCTAATGCTATCATTGTGTTGCCAATTAGCAAGGTGGTGTTTATTGAATGAGCTAGTTAAACTGGTCAAGTGTCCACTACTAAAAATGTGAGATTTGTGATATTTTTAAGTTAAATCTATGACTTGGCTTACTCAAATATTTCAAGTTCAGAGCAATTAAAATCAGTTTAAACTTTACATTTCTCAACGGATTGCCTCAAAGTTTTGCCGACTCATGGTGTGGTCAGAAGTGGTGTAGTGTGTATTGCAGACGTGAAGCTGCTCCTGTAGTTCTCTAATGGCGCTGATGAGCCTCTGCTTTGATACACACTTCACTTCCTCTGCTCATCAGCGGCGCAGCGACCGCAGTGTTGCACAGAAGCGTGTGTGTGTGTCACGTAGAGCTACTGTAACCTGAGCGTGGGTGTTCACACACACCGGCTCTCCCCAAAAACACTCATCAGGGGAACCCCTGCTCACGGGACGGCTGAAACCCGACCCTGAGACCGCGACAACTGCCCTGAGAGAGGCGGCTCAGGCTCAGATGATGCTCCAGACCGGCCTAAAGCTGGAACAACTGATGCTTCTGTTGCCCTGCTGGACATCTGCAGCGCTCAGGACCTGCAGAACCAGCACAGCTGACAGGAAACCTTCTCTCAACCTTTAGGAACATTAATGGAACGTTCGTTCAAAGTCGTTGGCCGAACATTCTATTGAACTTCCAGTCATGTTGATAGAATGTTCATTTGTTAATGTAACGTTTTTCGGAATGTTCGGATCATTTAAAAGTAACATCTCATGATGTTTGCAGAATGATCAAATGGAATGTTTTCCTAAAGTTCGTATACTCAAGAAAAATAAATGTATAATTATCAAATATATTTAAAAGAATACATTTATATAATATTTTCAGAACTTGATGGGAATGGTCTTGCCACAAATATCGTATAACAACAACAATTAAATATTAAAAAATTATGTTTTCTGGGAACGTTTTGTTCAAAGTTTGTATAAACGAGAAACATTTTTTTAAAAACAATTTTTTTTTTTTTTTTTTCAGGATCAATGTTTTCATAACTTAATGGGCATATTTTTCTCGCCATGTTTGTATAACCAAGGGAAAAAAAAGTATTATTTAATATATTCAATTAAAATGGGCATTTCCACTTAATGGGAAGGTTCTTCCCACAAATTAAAAAAATTATTAAAATTTTCAGGAATAACAATTTCATCATTTAATAGGAACGTTCCCACAAAGTTTGTATAATAAAGAAAAAAACTATCTTTAAGAAATATATATATATATATATATATATATATATATATATATATATATATATATATATATATATATATATATATATATATATATATATATATATTTTTTTTTTTTTTTTTTTTTTTTTTTTTTTTTTTTTAATGGCCATTTTCATAACTTAATTTATAAATCATAACAAATTTCGTACAACCAAGAAAAAAAATGTATATAGACATTTTCAGGAATAAAATATTTAAACATATATATATCATTTAAATGCATAATTATTAAATATATTTAAAAAATACATTTTATTTAATGTTTTCAGAACTTGATGGGAATGGTCTTGCCACAAATATCGTATAACAACAACAACAAAATTTCATATTAAAAAATAATGTTTTCTGGGAATGTTTTGTTCAAAGTTTGTATAACCGAGAATTATTTTTTTTTTTTTTACATTTTCAGGAACAACGTTTTCACAACTTTTACATATAATATAAAAAATTATATTATTTAATATATTCAATTAAAATGGGCATTTTAAACAAAGTTTTCATAATTTAATAGGAACGTTCCCACAAAGTTTGTATAACCAGGATTTTTTTTTTTAAATATATATATATTTTTGATGGACAATTTCATATCTTAATGGGAACTTCCCATGAATTTCGTATAACCAAGAATTTTTTTTAAATACATAAAAAAAACCAGACATTTTCAGGAATAACGATTTCATAATTTAATAGGAACTTTCTTCCCACAAAGTTTGTATAACAAAAAAAAAAAAAAATTTTTTTTCTAAATATTAAGAAAATGTGTATTTTAAATAAAGTTTCCATAACTATAATAGGAACGTTCTTGCCGTGAAGTTTGTATAACCAAGAATAAAAAATAAATACATTTTCATAACTTAACTCCCACAAAGTGTGTATAAACAAAACAAAAAAATGCCATTTTTACTCAGAATCTCCTGGGAAGGGAGTTTTGCACACACACATGCACCAAACTCCAGTTGTTCAGGAAATGCTCACACATATTCGGCCTTTAATGTGTACCTTCAGAATCCCTCAGAGCGGCCTGAGATCTGCAAGAGTCAGAGGATGTAGAACAAGTGTGTGAACTAGAGCAAGAAAAAGCCCCTTTGAAGTTGTTTGCGCGGTGGTCGGTGTGTGTTGTATATGTGTGTGTAGACGCTGCTGTCCCCCTCGGTTTTTCTTGAGAAACATAAACCACGAGCTCAGAGACATCATCAAAGAGCAGATCCGCCTGAAACAGGTGCAGAATCATCCCACAACATTAACACTGTGGGCCCTGATAACACACACTGAGGACGCACAACACACTCCATGTTCACATGATCTGCTCAGGAATATGAGTGAACCTGCAGACGTGAAGGGCTTGATCTGGGTCACACACACACTTCCTGTTCGCTGTAAGTCTGGCTTTCAGGGTGGAAAGCCCGAGCTGTGATATGACTCTGCACTCTCAGGTGCACCTGTCAATCAAACTGCCTTGAGCAATATTGTGGCTTACATTTGAGCTTATATTCAGTCATTTGAAGGAGAACAAAACTTCAGATCAATAACAACATTATAGTCTTCTGCAGAGACCCTGTTCATTAAAGCTGATGTTAAGTCAGAGTTGTGTTATGTTAAGTCAGAGTTGCGTGATGTTAAGTCAGAGTTGTGTTATGTTAAGTCAGAGTTGTGTGAGGTTAAGTCAGAGTTGTGAGATGTTAAGTCAGAGTTGTGTGATGTTGAGTCAGAGTTGTGTTATGTTAAGTCAGAGTTGTGTGATGTTAAGTCAGAGTTGTGTGATGTTGAGTCAGAGTTGCGTGATGTTAAGTCAGAGTTGTGTGATGTTAAGTCAGAGTTGCGTGATGTTAAGTCAGAGTTGTGTGATGTTAAGTCAGAGTTGTGTGATGTTAAGTCAGAGTTGTGTGATGTTAAGTCAGAGTTGTGTTATGTTAAGTCAGAGTTGTGTGAGGTTAAGTCAGAGTTGTGTGATGTTAAGTCAGAGTTGTGTGATGTTAAGTCAGAGTTGTGTGATGTTAAGTCAGAGTTGTGTTATGTTAAGTCAGAGTTGTGTGAGGTTAAGTCAGAGTTGTGTGATGTTAAGTCAGAGTTGTGAGATGTTAAGTCAGAGTTGTGTTATGTTAAGTCAGAGTTGTGTGATGTTAAGTCAGAGTTGTGTGATGTTAAGTCAGAGTTGTGTGATGTTAAGTCAGAGTTGTGTTATGTTAAGTCAGAGTTGTGTGAGGTTAAGTCAGAGTTGTGTGATGTTAAGTCAGAGTTGTGAGATGTTAAGTCAGAGTTGTGTTATGTTAAGTCAGAGTTGCGTGATGTTAAGTCAGAGTTGTGTGATGTTAAGTCAGAGTTGTGAGATGTTAAGTCAGAGTTGTGAGATGTTAAGTCAGAGTTGTGTGATATAAAGTCAGAGTTGTGTGATGTTAAGTCAGAGTTGTGAGATGTTAAGTCAGTGTTGTGTGATGTTAAGTCAGAGTTGTGTTATGTTAAGTCAGAGTTGCGTGATGTTAAGTCAGAGTTGTGTGATGTTAAGTCAGAGTTGTGTTATGTTAAGTCAGAGTTGTGTTATGTTAAGTCAGAGTTGTGTGATGTTAAGTCAGAGTTGTGTTATGTTAAGTCAGAGTTGTGTGATTTTAAGTCAGAGTTGTGTTATGTTAAGTCAGAGTTGTGTGATGTTAAGTCAGAGTTGCGTGAAGTTAAGTCAGAGTTGTGAGATGTTAAGTCAGAGTTGTGTGATGTTAAGTCAGAGTTGTGTGATGTAAAGTCAGAGTTGTGTTATGTTAAGTCAGAGTTGTGTGATGTTAAGTCAGAGTTGTGTGATGTTAAGTCAGAGTTGTGTGATGTTAAGTCAGAGTTGTGTGATGTTAAGTCAGAGTTGTGTTATGTTAAGTCAGAGTTGTGTGATGTTAAGTCAGAGTTGTGTGATGTTAAGTCAGAGTTGTGTGATGTTAAGTCAGAGTTGTGTGATGTTAAGTCAGAGTTGTGTTATGTTAAGTCAGAGTTGTGTGATGTTAAGTCAGAGTTGTGTGATGTTGAGTCAGAGTTGCGTGATGTTAAGTCAGAGTTGCGTGATGTTAAGTCAGAGTTGCGTGATGTTAAGTCAGAGTTGTGTGATGTTAAGTTGTGTGATGTTAAGTCAGAGTTGTGTGATGTTAAGTCAGAGTTGTGTTATGTTAAGTCAGAGTTGTGTGAGGTTAAGTCAGAGTTGTGTGATGTTAAGTCAGAGTTGTGTGATGTTAAGTCAGAGTTGTGTGATGTTAAGTCAGAGTTGTGTGATGTTAAGTCAGAGTTGTGTTATGTTAAGTCAGAGTTGTGTGAGGTTAAGTCAGAGTTGTGTGATGTTAAGTCAGAGTTGTGAGATGTTAAGTCAGAGTTGTGTTATGTTAAGTCAGAGTTGCGTGATGTTAAGTCAGAGTTGTGTGATGTTAAGTCAGAGTTGTGAGATGTTAAGTCAGAGTTGTGTTATGTTAAGTCAGAGTTGTGTGATTTTAAGTCAGAGTTGTGTGATGTAAAGCCTCTCCTCCATTGACATCCATTCAATAACAACAACAAAAAAACGGCCGTTTTTTTTCGCCTAAGTTTGCGGCCAGGCTTGCCTTCAAGTGGCTCTGACTGTACTAGACTAAATAGATTTGGATATTATACTAATTAATCAATTTTCTTTGCATAATGGTTTTTTAGGCATTAAAGGAACACTCCACTTTTTTTGAAAATAGGCTCATTTTACAAGTTCCCTAGAGTTAAATAGTTGAGTTTTACCGTTTTTGAATCCATTCAGCCGATCTTTGTATCTGGCGGTAGCACTTTTAGCATAGCTTAGCATACATCATTGATTCTGATCAGTCCATTAGCATCTCATTAAAAAAATGACCAAAAACACTTTCAATATTTTTCCTATTTAAAACTTGACTCTTCTACAGTTACATCGTGTGCTAAGACCAACTGAAAATGAAAATTTGTGATTTTCTACACCTATATGGCTAGAACTACTTTCTCATTCCTGCGTAATAGTCGCAGATCTTCGCGGCCGTACCATGGCTGTAGCGGTGCAATGATTGGTTGGTATTCTGTGGAACATGGTGGTAGTTACACCTTCGACTTACTATCACAGCCCTTTACAACACACAGAACCATGGCTAATCACAGCTAAAGCCACAACACAATTTGTCGGCAGCAAGCCTGAAACTTTCTCTGCAAGTACACGAACTTAGTGCCGGTCACATTGAAAGTTACCTAGCTGGACTACTTTCAGACGCTGTAATATCATTGCACCACTGCAGCCATGGTACGGCCGCGAAGATCCGCGACTATTACGCAGGAATGAGAAAGTAGTTCTAGCCATATAGGTGTAGAAAATCGCAACTTTTCATTTTCAGTTGGTCTTAGCTCACGATGTAACTGTAGAAGAGTCAAGTTTTAAATAGGAAAAATATTGAAAGTGTCTTTGGTCATTTTTTGAATGAGATGCTAATGGACTGATCAGAATCAATGATGTATGCTAAGCTATGCTAAAAGTGCTACCGGCAGATACAAAGATCGGCTCAATGGATTAAAAAACGGTAAAACTCAACTATTTAACTCTAGGGAACTTGTAAAATGAGCCTATTTTCAAAAAAAGTGGAGTGTTCCTTTAACTTTAATTTCTACATTTCCATAACTGTTTATTTCACACTGACATAAGTATTATTTGCAGTAAACCGATTTTGCGGGAGTGTGGGCGGGGCCTTTTGACCGCGGCTCACTGACTCAAGTCCCGAATCAGCGCAAGATGGCGGCTTCACTTTCACTTTTCACTTTTTTAGAGGCTATGGTTTAAGAGCAAACATATTGACGATTAGCTGATGGGCTGTTGATTCACTGATGAGCTGTTTCCTCACAAAAGCATTTAATTCAGTGTAGTGAAGCCATTGACATCCATTCAATAACAACAACAAAAAAACGGCCGTTTTTTTCCGCCTAAGTTTGCGGCCAGGCTTGCCTTCAAGTGGCTCTGACTGTACTAGACTAAATAGATTTGGATATTATATTAATTAATAAATTTTCTTTGAATAATGGTTCTTTCGGCATTAACCGAACGGAAGCGATGTGAGCGAGCGTAACCGTCACTATCTTTTGAATTTCCCGGCAAAAACGCCCCGACTCCTTCACATAAAAATCATCTACGGGCTTTCATAAAGCAGCGATTAATACATATATCGCCTTTAATTGGCCATATTAGTCCGTTCATGTCCTGCACAGCTGCCACGGTCTATCTCGAGATTTCATAGCCTACTCCTGTCTCATCATCGTGTGTGTTTTGACTCTTATCTGTTCTAGCGTTCAGCGCATCTCCGTGTCGGTTGTGCGAGGTTCTGGTTGCCATGGTTTCGTTGGTATTGGCGGATGCTTTTAGTTAGCTAATCCTGCTCGATGCTCTCCAAACCCTGAGATGAATGCACTTGATGCCAGTCGCAGCTGTCCCTGCATTCAGTCCCGCACGTTCACGGGCCCATCGACTCAATAGAGGCGCGAGTCACGCGCGGCCCGGGTCTCGCTCACCGGAGCTCAGGTGAGAGAAGCGCGCGGTGACTAAACATCAACACTCATCACAGCTCGAGATGAAGCCGTGCTAAAGCTGGGATGGGATTTCTGAAGAAGAGTGTTTGCTTTGGCTTTGCTATCAGTGTGTCAGATGTGAAATGTGAAATATATATTCCCAAAAAGAACAACAACTATTAGCTTCAGTGATAATAAAAGGTTATCATAT